>NW_010294909.1:112343-113333 GCF_000700745.2 Antrostomus carolinensis
CCCTACAAGGCTACAGATAGGACATAAAATAGGCGTAATGTTGCTAGGTAGCAAGGCAAGGCAACAATATCTTCCATTTTCAAAGGAAGTTTTAGGCAGATAAATCTTCCCCTAAACAAGGGGAATATACACACTGCTTCATTTGCAAGAGTTCAAATTACTATCTACAGTTCACTGTGCAGGTGTTTTCTTGTGTAGGATGTTCAATTTAGAGCACTAGAATTGCATGGCTGGAGGATAATGCAGGTTGCAAGTACTCTAGAGAATAACAGTTGATACTCTGATCAGTGCACTTCATACAGTGCAAATATAAATCATAATCCTAGCCTTTGGCACAAAAAGCTATAGATTATACTAGAACACATATATACCCATCTCAACCCCAAATACTAAGTTCATAGAGAAATTTTAAAGTAGTAGCATTTAAGAATACATTATAACTTCTCTTTTCTTTAGAGACCAGTAACAAAACCTGAAATCTTTTTCCCCAAATAATTTATTTGATCTCCCTTTATACACATAACAGACACTTTTACCTCCTGCTCTCCTTGACTAGCTGCCAGCCCTGAAAACCAATTGTCATCCCACTTAGAGACAGAACAGAAGTCAAAATAAAAACCAACCCAAAGAGCCATTCTCTCTCTTTATAAAAAAGAAATGTGCATTTCTTTGTGCACATACATAAATAAAAAAAATTCCCTTATTGTAGAAAACCTTATATAGAATTGACTTCTATAGAAATAATGGAAAGCAATGCATCAGTGTTTCAAACAGGTAGAAAGCATCAGGAGATCCACTCCACCCCCACACCAATTATTCCAATATTATTATTTTTATTCCAATATTATTATTTTTATTCCAATAAATAATGAGAAATTATTTCTTGCCAAGGATCTTACCAACTATCTTTTCTTCAATTCAAGATGCACTTGGTTTCTTGGATTTCCACAGTATTTCCAATAGGACTCCCTTTGGCAAACAAAGGGGCTT
>NW_010294910.1:0-11909 GCF_000700745.2 Antrostomus carolinensis
GGGACATCCAAGGGCTGCAGACTCACCCCCCTGTTCTGGAGGTCCACCCCACTCTGGCATTGAGTGACTCTCAAGGTCACAATTTCAGTCACACTTGCCCTCAGGCTCAGCTTCTCTGCTCCAGCGTGGAGTCTCCCATGGCCTACACGTGGGTATCCACTCCACCATTGAACTTCCATGGGCTGCAGGGACCTCCTTTGCCTTCTCCTACTCCACGCAGTTGAATTGGGTGTCTGAGATTCTCTGTCTTCCCCCTCCTTCCTCCTGGCAACAAAGCTCTCTCTTTGTTTAGACTGATGATCGTCTTTTGTTCAGGTCAACGGCCTCTCCTCCAGGTTCTCTCCACCTTCTTCTTTTCAGGACAGTCTTTCCCCTCACAAATATGGATTCACAGAGGTGTTTCTCTAGTGCTTATTGGCTCAACCTGAGCTGGGGGGGTACACCTTGGAGCCAGGCTTCTCACAAGGTAGCCCCTTCTCTCACTACCAAAAATACCCCCTCACACACAACCCAACACAAGGACCAAGCATTATTAGACATTTGACTGGTGATACTATTCCCCGTTACAAGTGTAGAGGGATTTGCATCCAAAACAAATCTAAGAAAGTGGAATCTTTATTTGCGTTGTTTACCGTTAGTTCTGTTTATATCTCTGTGTGAATGCTGTGGCTTATTTGTCGTTTCATCGCTTGAAACTTTTAATATCTCGGTGTTGAGAAAATATAATGCTCAGTGCCTTTAGCATTGAGTCTGACAAACTGACTGTCAGAGATACGGAAATAAATGATGTTTAATAATATTAGGAATAAAAATCCTTGGGACAAAAGATACTCAGTGGAGTAAATTGGATAAGGACTGGCTGGACGCTTTAACCTAGCTTCATCTTTTGTGTTATTTGTGAATAATGAAATTTCATCAAAGTTTCAGGAAGTGGTGGTGACCCTTATCGCAGTGGAAAGGATGCCCTGGAAGGGGCTCCTCAGTGCTACTGGAGGCAGGAAGCTGGGAGAGAGTTTGTTACTTTAGATCAAATATTACTAATGCTGAAAAATGTGTGAAAAAGTTCGTAGAACTCAGAATTATTTACTAGAAAGAAAAAAAAGTCGCACTCAGGGTAAAGTTGCAGATCTCAGAGTACTTAATTGAAACAAGTTGTGGAAAAGATTACTGTCGTATGATTTGCAAAAAATCCAGAATGAAAAAGCAGAAAGACTCTCAGTTTCTCTTAGTTACATACACTGAAATTAAGTCAAAATAAAAAACCTAATGCATGGCACATAAAGACTGTGTGCATAGGAGAATGCAGCTTTGCTGGTACAGCAGGACCGAAGGAGAAGAAAAGGGTCTGTGTGTGTGCACGCACATGTGTGGGCACTGAGGGGGTTTGTTCAGCTTTAGAAGACCTTTGTGCCCTGGCAGCCTTCAGACAGCTGAGCACTGGGCGAGTCTCCTACCTTAATTAAGAATAGTTTGATTGCGCATGTCACTTCTCCCATTGCCTCTGCAGTTCTGAGGGGCTTCTAACCTGTTGAGGTGCTGCTGTGATTGCCCCTGTGTGGAGTAGCAGCGTGGGGGAGCTGCTGTGATTGACCCTGCATGGGGCATCTAGGGTACAGGCTCTGTCTGGCAGCTTTACTCTCAACCTGAGGTAGGAGCAGGGTTGAAGCAAGCGGTGGTTTTCTTAGCATATAAATTTCTCTATTTTTCTCTTTTTATAACTGTCCGCAAATGTAGGAGTTTGCAGGGTGCTTCCTCTTATTGGTGTTTCACGCCACTTTGAAATGGGAACTGTTACCTTGGTCCAAAAGCAGAGATAAATCTGGGCCCTGGCAACACAAACCTGTTGCTGCATGCTCTGTGATTGAAGTCTGCTACCAAGGGGCTTGGTCAGAGGTTGTTGTTCTATGAATGGCTTTTTTTAGCTTGCAGACATACGTACACAAGAAGTAAGAGTGCAGCCGTTTTGGCTTTCGACTCAGGGAGGGTGGTGAGGAGAAAGGATGTAATGGGTTTTGAGAGAAAGACAGATGTTCAGTTGCAAGCATTTTTTCTACAACTTCCTATTTTGATTTGCATTAGAGGCGGGGGCTAGATATATTTATGGTTTAATGAGACACTCTTGCCTTAATAGCAGAATATTATTCACAGGAAGAAATGAGTTATTGCTGGTTTTCTTCTCCTTTCTGTTCAGTTACTGTGGATACAGCATGTAAGTTTTAGGCATACTTCCCCCTCAAGCAGTACACACAGCTTCCAGTTGTTATGCTGAAGCTGCTGAAGGAAAGAGGTTAAAGGAGCACAGTTTTTAAAGAGAGATTTGTTTGCTGCTTGAATTCCTACGGATACAATGAGCTTTCGCGGGAGATTCAGAAGGGAGCCCAGTGAACTGCGGAGGAAGAGAAGGACCGTTAGGCGAGTGAATCAAGGAGAAATTCACAGATTAAGCTGCGTGAGTATGCACCCCTTCTTTCATCTCTTCTACAAAATTGCTAAGAAATTACAGGTTAAATGGTCTTCAGACTACACGTAGGAGAGAGTAAGATTTATTCCTTGGTGTGTATGTAGGATTTACTCTGAGTCTGGTGAATCTGTGTGATGGCTTACTGAACACTGAAGAATGATTACTGAATCCTGAGACTGAAGCACAGGGAGTTCAGGAATTTACAGAACTCAGGGGCATTAGGAAAACTGTTGTAGCCTCATGTCATCGATCAGATGTGTACTGATAGCAGCATTGTGTGATGGTCTTTCTGGTGCCTGGTAACATGGGCTTTGTAGTTCAGTGAAAATCCCTAATTCTGCTTCTGGAGTAGAAAGTTACTCTGTGCTATTTCAGATCTCACAATCTGATATAGGTAATTTGTGCCTCTTGAGGCCAGGAGGAGGAGGAGAAAGCCATTGTCCTCCTGTGGTGCAGGGAGCAAAGGGAGAAGGCTCCAAAGCCCTTGGTGGAAAGCTGCAGTGAGATCTGCCCTGTGAGGTAGATGGCAGCTTTGCCAGTGATGGCTTTGAGCCAGAACTGCACCTCCTGAAGCTCTGCTGCGTGACACTGGGCAGCTCACGTTAATGGTGTTGTGCCTAAGCTTTCCTGACTGAAATTGAAACTGCAGACAATTTTAGGTGAAACGCTTAGAGCCTTGTGTTGGGAAGTCTTAGACAAGTACTGGTTTTCAGTGTATTCTCTTAACCTGAGAGATTACTGTAGATGTCAGTCAAACACTTGATGGCTTCCCCAAGAATGATTTACAGACAATGGATCCTTTTCTTCACGGCAAGAGGAGTTTGGTTTTCTTCTGTAGTTTTGTATATCCAAGTACAAGCTTTGTTTGCCTGTGCATGCTGGAGGCTCTTTCGAGGCTATTCTGTGTGTCCAGTGTAACAAAAATCAGTGATAATACATTGAAGAAGATTCTTCTCATTAACTTTTTTAAATAGGAAGGAAAATAACTGTGCAGTTGTAACACTTGGTCACAGATTCATAGCCTGTGGTTCATCTAGTAGATTGGGTTTTGCTTGTGATTAGCTGCTGTTATGGATAGATATTTTATATGGAAATGTATCTTTTTGACAAGGCTAACTTACAGTGTAGTTCCTGCTACCCTGAACTATTGGTGTATAGTCGAAGATACCAAGTTTAAGCTTGATGGATTTTTGTCATTATTGTACAAATCCCGACTGTATGTGAATAGTGCTCACCAGAAGTGTTTGAAGCCCTACAGGAAAATATGGCTGGACCGGAACAGTAGCAATGAATCAGTAGCTTGCCCACAGATAGAGAGGAATATATTTGTTTATTCTTGCCTGTATCCTCAGATAACAGAAGCTGAGAGTATCTTAAATTTAGTGGTGCTAAAGAACCTTTAAATGGCTGTGATTTCTAAGAGTCAATAAAATGTATCATACTCTGACCTAAAATTTAGAGTGCTTGTAACCATGTGCCTGTTGCCTTTAATTGGAAAAAGTTAACATGCCTTTTTCATCAGAGGCTTGTGGTTCACACTGCACTTCCCATGAAGTGGCTGGCTGCTGTAATGTCAGGGATATAACTGGGGTTTTCAGGGGAATCTGTTTGTTCTCATTTCTGTTCTTTTCAGACATAAGATAGACTAAGGTGGAGTCACTGTCATGTTATTCTGTGAGTGTATGTTGCAGTAGTTTGTTTAGCCCTTAGGAAATGTGGGCACACTTGGCTTTACTTCTGTGGCTTGTGACCTGTCTTTCTACCCAATATTTCATAATTGGAGCATGTAAAATCTTTGGCCTATGGGCACTTTTTACTATCAACCGGGAGCCCATCTCTCCTTCATGCATCAGTCCTCTGCACCCCCGATGCTGCCAATTTCCAAGTGGTGTTAGCTCCCACTGCAGCTGTAAAGGCTTTTGTATATGGGGACTTTATTCAAAGAGTGCATTTCTTAATATACTACATTTAGACTTGTATTTTCTGTAGATGGACTTGCATTACTTGCTGGAAACTCCTTCTTTTGTAAGGCTAATTATGATCTGATTAGTTTTAATTGATCGTAGGTTGCTGATTGAGCTCAGTGTCGTTTACTAGATTTTACTCTCATTTATGTTCTGTGTGTGTAAATGACTGATTGATTGGGAGGGTGGTTGATGTCAAGGAAACGATTATAATTTTAACATCATTGTGAGAGCTGAGTTTTATAATGGTTATGTATAGATGATACTAATTTTTACAGATAAAGCCTCTGTGGAAATAGTTATTTACTCAGATATGTAACAATAAAAAAAAATAAAATCTGTAACTCATTAAAAGATAAGTAACCGTAGCATAGGTAGAAAAAGGGAGATATTCACTGAGTAAAACGAAGCGGAACAGCATATATGAGATTTGCCCTACAGGACAGTGACTTATTGCTAAGTATTCTGTAGAAGTCAAATGGTATTTTTGAGAAGTTTATTTAGAGCTAATGCAAACGTTTTTGTCAGTTGTTTTTGCTTCAGGGGCTTCTAAAGTGCTTGAGACCCTTTCAAAAAGCTGTTTGCTCAGTCTACAGGTCTAGGACTTCATACATCTGAATTTTAGTGTTTAAGTGAAAAGGGGCAGTGTACTTTGCTTATGCACTATGTTGCAGCTTCATCATCAGACTTACAATAGTGATCAGTCTTTAGCATCAGAGCATGATCTAATAAACAGCCATTAGAATTTTCCCTTCAGTCCTTAAAAAAGGTATCCTGTGTACTCTAAAAACGAAGTCTACTGAAAAGAAACGTTTATTTTCAAAGTAAATAAAAACATTTAAAGACAATTCTGTGCTGTGGACGGTGTTTTGTAAAATATGCCCCTGTTTTAGCAGCAGGTTTGTGCTAGTTGAGCCTGGTGGAGGAGCGGATGAGCTGGGAGCACCTGGTATGTCCTCCCTTCTGTCCTTCCACTGAACCTGTGCACAGATGACTGTGGGTAGATCACTCCATCTCCCTTATTCTTCCAGTTTACACAAACTGAAGGGACTGGTTTTGGCTGATCTTGTTGCTATAACCAGTTCTATTATTGCTGTGTAGATGCTGTGGGTGTCAGAGCTGGGTTTCTACCTTTGCTATCAGGGTCATCTGAGTGCCATTTAAGGCAAAAATTGGGAGTATCTTTAATGTAAATTTTCCCTAGACTGCAATAGCTCTTTCCGTGTATGTGATGTTATATATATATATATGTGTGTGTGTGTGTGTGTGTGTATACACAGATAGAGTCAGAAGTGCTGTTTACAGAAACTTTGTACTGGAAGCTTAAAAGCTTTGGTCAAATCCGCGATGTGCAGGTTGCAGGATGGTTTTGTTAACATTCCTGTTTGCAATCATGAATCTGCCCACCTGAGGCCATGCTGGAAAAAGCAGAGTGTTTACAGAATAGTTGAAGGAGACTCACTGCAGCATCCCCTTTATGGTGCCCAGGGCAGGACAATTCACTTCTTCCCTGGGGTGAAGTAATGGCTAATGAGGCAAGTGGCCGGGAGAAGCATTCCAGCTCTGGGTCACAGGTCCTCTCCACTCCCCCACAGCTCCAGTCCCTTTTTGCCAGTCCCCTCCCAGGACATCCTACCTGTCTGTTCAGATGTCTATATGAAGATGAGTGGATCACATCTTTGGCTTTTGCTTAGTTTCTTTATGAATAGGTTCAGCATGGAAGCTTTAAAGAAAACCTTTTGTTGCTATAACTGCACTTTTCTTTTCTGGCTAAGGTCAAGTAAGGGGAGTGAAGTGGCTGAGTGTTGGTAGGTGAGAGGTCTGTCTAAATTAAACTTAAAAAAACCCCAACTTTAGAATACTTTACAAGACTTTCTTGTTTTTTTCCCCTGAAATGACCTGTGGGCAAATATTTAGTCTAGGCTTCAGAAGTACTCACTATTTAGAAGCTGTCATTTTTTACATTTCCAATTACATTAAATACGTGAACTGTAATTTAAAAACTTAGCAGTTTCTTTAGAGGTCTTGTTGTCAGTGTCATGATAATGCCCATTTTAGTAATTTTCTGATTAAATGAAATTTATCATCTCCTTCCTAAAAAGGGTTTCCAGCTACTGCATAAACACAGAGGATAAGTAAGTTGTTTTCTGTTACCTTGAATATTTTGCAGACTACATTGGTAGTTGTATCTGATGTCTAAAATGGCAAGTGCTAGTCGTTGAATATGCTCATGTGTATACCTTCCAGATTCAGAAAGCACCGCAGCAGGGCTACAATGCCAGGTGTATAATCATGGTTGAAAAACAGAATTCAGAAAACACTTATGACTGAGTCAAGTGTAGCATGAAGCTTCCCTCCTCTTCCCCCAGCACGGATGTATTGCTGAACCAACAGTCCTATGTGGCTTGCATGTTTTAACCATGAGTGAGATAGTTTTACAAGGCCTAATGCTTTCAAAATTCATAATGAAAGCAACGATAATTGCTAACTTGAGAAATAGAAAAAGTAGGTCACTCCCAGTTGCCTGAGAACAGATCTATGTGGTTTGAGCAGTCTCAACTCTGGTTGCTCGTTGGTCAGCTTGCTGGAGAAGTTACGTGTCTATGTGCCACTGAAGCCTCTGATGGCTGCAGCTGGCTGATCAGTTAAAATGAAAATGGTCTGAATTAGCTCATCCAGATGAGACATGTTCCCATTTTTCAGATATTTAACACACTGAATTCTTACAGTAACTTTTAAAGCTGGAAAATATGCAAGGTAGACCTTTATGGATTTTGATCCACAAAACAATGGTAATTTCCAGTGTAAGCAATTAGGATTCATCCCATCCCAGCTGTAATCGTACAGACTAAGTCTCATTTAGTCAAGAAAATCCCTTATTGGTGTCAATCAGAATTTTCTTTGAATAAAGAGGCTTTAATGAAAGAAAATTACTTTTCACTTTCTTTATTCCCAGCAGGATCTTCCACAGGTTTCCCTGCTTTTACACTGCTTAAGCTGGTAGGAAGTACAGCATTTTGGAAACTTATTTCTGAATCGCTAGGAATTTGGGGACTTGAGTCTTTTTGTAATTCTTCACAATTTTCTCTGTACCAGAATCTTGTGGGAACTGGCAATCCCCTTAATGAAATTTATTGGCATGGTGGATTCACTGCTGACACTAAAGAATGTATCAGTTGTGCTGTGCAGCCCTGGAAGACTAGCTGGATTATTTCCAAGTGCAGTTCTACAAGGTTTGCTGAAACACATGACAAATTAAACGTTTTGGACCTGACAAGTAGATGTGTTTTGGGGTGGAAGGGAGAGAGTGTCACAGAAAATTTTCTCTGTACAACTAATTTTAATAAATGTATTGACTGTGGATCACATAATGAGCCAAATGTAGCCTTTGTATCATGTCCAGAGAGTTTGTTGACTGTAAATAGATACATACCAGGCCAAGCAATCATAAAAATTGCGAGTTCTAAAATAAAAGGAGGGACATCTGCCTGCTGGTTCTGGCTGTGCTTCCCTGTCCTTTCCCCAAGTACCTTTTGCAGACCCTGAATTTCTTCCTCTGTGCTTGAAATGTAAAACTTACTTTCCTCAAAGAAAATCCATAACACGATGTGGAGTGTGTTGGGAGCAGAGAGAGGGCAGGCTGGCGGAGAGAGAGGAGCATTTTGAGTTGATGAGACCCATCACTCCCAGCTCAGCTGCTTGCACCATAAGCCCTGCGTGGCTGCGCTGTCTCTCCTCACTGGGTACAAATGCTGCCATGGGACTCGCTGCCAGGAGCGCGTTGCGTCGTCTGGCAGCTCACCCATGATCTCGGCTGGGGCGGGGGGAAAGGTGCACCAATGCAGATATTCTTCCATGGAAATCATGCCAGGCATCAAACTGCTGCACTGCCTAATGGTGAAGAGAGATGTACATTGGTCCTACAAAAAGGCAAAACTTTTGGTGGCTCCATAAAAAGCAAATGGTTTTCTAGCCTCAGCTTCAGCCCCTTGAATATTCAGGTAGCTGTGGCCAGCCCACCTCAGAGCTGCTGGGCAGTCTGTAGCACTAGCATGTCTGAAGACAGGGTTAAATTCAGCCTTATGCTACACCTCCTCTAAAAATCAGGGAGTCCCAACTGTTCTTTAGATTCAGTTTGGACAGGCTTGGCAAATAAATATTTAATTTAAATTGGCCTGCCTTGGTGGAATAAAATTAACTACATATATTAACTATATTTAAAAAAAAAAACTGAAGTCATGTATTATGCCAGAGACAGTATTTAACTGGGGAAAGGAAAGGAAGAACAAGAAGTGTGAGAAGCACTTCACATTGATGTCATCCCAGAAAGTAATTTCATTTGCTGTTGTGAGTTGCAATAGGATTGGGCTTGATTAATAGTATCCTTGAGAAGTCTATAGAAAATGAAGGAAGGTGATGCTGTTATTTCAGGAAGTGGCCTTTTCTCTTGTCAGTCTGCCCATTTCAGTATTTCAAATGTATACTAAAATGAATTGTAATTTTAGACAAACTATAGCTTGGATGAAATATAAAATCATAGTCCTGCTTGATCTTGACCAATCTGGCCATCACAATTCTTTTGAATCTTTTTATGAACGTGCCGTGGATCCTCCTGTCACAAAGATATTTTAGTCCAGGTAACTGAAATCCATCAGTTTAAATTCTTTCTGTGTATCTGTTTCTTTAGTTTTCTTCTTCCTGGCATGGGGAAGAGAAGAAATTCATTTAAACATCTGTATTAAATTCAATAAATTTTCGATACTCAAGATTTGGTGTCTGGCAATAATACATCACTAAAGCATTAGAAAATTGTAGCATTTCTTCTGGTTTATTTTTAGAATGGGGAAGTGCTTGGGATGACTGTCCAGAGACTCTTGGTCTCAGTTACATCATTTCCTCCTTTAGTGAGTGTTCGCAGAAATACAACCTCAGGAGGATGATATATAAGTAGTTTTATCCTATAATTATGAAGATGGGTACTAGCATCAATGCACAATGTCTGTGCAGCTGGAGGCAAGCCAGGTACCATATCTGTTTCTGTAAAATCATTTGCGTGGATGTTTTTTGTCATTGTTACTGGGGAAAAGTAATGCTTTTGTACCCAGACCAGATGATGATGGTGATCAAGCTGTACGTCACTAGTGGAATCTGGGCTGTTTTACCCGTGTGAAATCAAGTAGTGATTATCCCTCTGTAGGCGCCAGCGCTCATTAAAGATCTCTTCACTGTTCAAAAAGAGTTTGGAAAAGTTGGCTCAACAATGTACAGAAGTACACTCCACAACACTGTCAGGGTGTGAAGTAAATGGTACTGCTGTGATTGATGCAGCAGGTGAGGAGTCTGAGAGTGCCTTTTTACTAGATGTATTCACAACCATTTCAGTACAACTAAATGTAATTCATTACTCACTTGAGAGAGAGAATATAAAAAGCATTATAAAAATCCAAGCCAACATAATTTGATCTTGGCACAGATTGCTGAATTGGTCTGTTTCCAAAAAGAACAGACAAGTTAAATTGAGAATAGGCAGCACTATGGTTATTAAATTAGCTTTAAATCAGCCCTACTCATTTACAAATCTCTGCTAGTGCTTGCAGGGAGAAATTCGCTAATCTCAACATCGCTGCTGCTGTCTGCCTGTGATGAGAAAACTGAGCAGTCATTCCACGCCTTCTAGAGATAAACTGCTAACTAAACGGGCTGCCACTTCCCATCACAAATGGAATACTAAGCATTGCAGTGCTAAGCTTTGCCAAATCCAGAGGACTGGCTCTGCAAAGGATGGGGTCATTGTCCCCACTGCATAGTCTTGAGGTTTGTAAGAACATGCAGAATTGATAGAGAGAGGCATCATGTTTATTATACCATCATGCTTGATGTTGGCAGGGAATGGACTAGATTATCTCCACAGTTGGTGTATTGATGAGGGTGGGCTGTTACTCACATCTCTGATTTATGGGAGTTGGCATATACATTACTGCATTTTATACAGGATTTTGCTGTAATGCCATGGAAGGAAGAATGGCATTTGTCATGGCATCAATAGAAAAGCATCACCGTAAATACTGAAGTGCTTCACTGAAAAGTTCTGCAGTGATTTTGGTAATGTCACATCTACTTACATTTAGTTACATTTTGGATGGGTAAACTTTCTGGTAAGACTTTTCTGTTAACATCTGTTAAAATGTTTCCATCATAACATACACTTTGTGGCAATGAGAGCAAGAGAATTAGTGCTGTGGGAACAGTGATGTTCATATGCACACTGTGTTTCTCTGCTTCAGGGTTTTCTCGGGTTGCATTCTTGTCTCACGTAAATGACCTTGCAGCTATCAAGGAGAAGTTTTCCCCTGGAGTGTTTCAGACAGCTCTCAGGAGTGGCTTTCTGACTGCTGCCAGTTTCCGCAGAGAAAAGAGAAGCCAATGTGACATAGCTTACCCTGCCTCCAGCTGTATCTGAACATCTGTGTGACATTAATTTTGAAGGAGATGTATCTATGCTCACCCCAACCTCGAAGGGATTTCCAGGGGGAAGAAGGAATACCTCTTCATTCTGCCAGCCCCAGCAAAAAGGGTAGTTTCCATAGGCGTAGAGAACCTGCAAATGCTGCACATTTTTATGTGATTCCCCCATATTTCTAGAGAAGTCCCAAGATTTGTGGGATTTCCCAGCTCTTTCTACATCTGAGACTTTAATAGGAAGGTGGCTACTTGTGTCATTTGCTTACTTGATGTTTTTTAAGAGATTTTGAAAGCTAACTTTCATGACATTTCCAAGGAGCATCTGACCTAGATTAGTACTGTGTTGACACATCTCAGGTTTTGAAGAGTGGACATTTATCGTTTCAATGACATGCGTGACTTACTACAAGTTGAGATTGTTGCAAAACCTTTAGCCTAACAGTATCTGCTCTAGGAAGGGAGGGTTCTCAGTGCCATCAATGTCACAAACTTGCTACAGAAAACACACATGTTTTAGTGAAACCGCTACACAGGAAAAATGCCTGAATGAAACTCGTGTAACTCATAAATGTCAGTGCACTTATGTTTTCACTCTGTGTTTTCTTGTAAGTAGTTGCTATAAGGTTTCCTACTGAAGGGTAGCAGTTACACTTCTTCCAATTTGCTTTCTGCTAAACTTGGACCAAGAGAACTTTGTTCAGACCTAGGCATTGTTCCCAAAGTGAGCACAGGTGTTAAACTCAGTGTGCACTGGTGTTTTCATGTTTTAATTCCTTGAAACTTATGTCTATATAGGAATATCTAATAACTAGATACAATGGTAGATTTAATGAAGGAGAGTCTAAAACTTGGGGCTAAGGGATACTGCGCTGACTCAGCGTAATTTGAAAGGAAGCGAGAGGGAGCTGTGCATGGTGAGATGGTTGGATGAGCCCGTTACGTTCCTGTCGGGAACCGCTATCGGTAAACGAAAGACTGAAACCTCACTAAAGAATACAGCTGGTACTCAACCCAAGCATTTC
>NW_010294910.1:11934-54456 GCF_000700745.2 Antrostomus carolinensis
GGGCCAAGTACCAGCTTGGAACAGTCTAAGGTAACATGGCTGGGTTAATATGAAGTCTCGCGTGTCCTAGTAGGGTACCTTGTCTTACCTGAATATCACACACTGGTATACAGTCCTATCACAGAATTCAAATTAAACTTTAAAGCTGTTTCTTCCCTTTTGGGCCATTCGTGTTTCACAGTGGCCTTCCTCTGTATAAGTTTCTTTTTTCTGTTTAGTGATCTCAAGTTTTATTTCTAATTCAATTTCCCTTTCATAACTCTGAAGACAAGACAGACAACTGTCCTTCTATGTCTCCAGATTAATCTAGGAAGGAATCTAGAACACTATCTGTGTGTCAGATTTTCTTTTTATTTTATTCCTACAGAAAGATCTTTTAGTGGTTTCCAAGGAATTGGTAGTTAAAGATACACCATATTTAGGTAGGTCAAGTGTTTCTTCTCTTTCCTCCCTTTCTTGTGCATCCCACCATTCATGAACCAGTTTCCTTGTGAAAGAGCTTTCAGAAATGTCCTATTTATGACTGTTATGTCTTGATCTTGTCTATCTTCTATAAGTCTTTAATGTCTCCTCATCAGTAGATAGTGCTTTTGGCCTGTGAATAGTAATACTAATGATTTTTAGAAGTTTATTAACTCTTAAGCTGGCAAATGGGACTAAGAGAGTTAATAGACTGAGAAGAGAGTTAATAGACTGAACTGTTGAAGCAACAGTTCCAACTTTTTAAATTGCATCTCCATCCTTAGAGGCTTTCAAGACTCATCTGAACAAGTTCCCAAGCAGCCTGATCCAGCTTGCCCTGCTTTGAGAAGGGGCTGGAGTAGATGACCTGCAAAGGCCCTGAGTTTGTGATTCCATCTTAAGCTGTTCAGCAACTGAATAACTTTCTGTGAACATGTGTATCCCACTTTTTTTTATCTATTTTATGTGGCTGTGTTATTGATACTTAATTAAACTTTTCATAGATGCATTTGATACCAAAGGGAGTCTTGAACTTACTATAGAAGGGAAACAGTGTTCACAAGGGCTGAGGAGAAATCTTGAGATGACTGTAGTTACTGAAAAAAATGGGAACTCTCTAGAACGAAGGCAAACAAAGGAGAAACTTGGATATTTGGAAAATCATGAGATTATCCATTGGAGAAATTTGTTTTATGGAGATGGGAAAGCTTTCTTTTCCAATACACCATGGTTTAGAGAAGAGAGAGGGTGAGAAACTGTATTATTCTGGATAGCACAGTGCAAGAACAGTCGATAAAATACAACTTACTTAATGTCCACCATTCCATTAGGCTGAAAAAGTGTTCTGCAGAAGTGTTTCAGCATCTGATTTCCACTAATGTCTTTTTTTCTCTCTCATCACCTGCTTTTCTGTCCCTTCGAGCAGTTGTCTTGCCCTTTCTCTTTGGTTCTTTTTAATGCATAAGTCACTTTAATACATGACTCTTCATTTGTTTAGTGTATTCTAGCACGTTAGATGGGCTTCTCTTTTTCTGTTTTTGGGTTGTATCTTGAGACTTCTGTTTAGCTGTTCCTATGGTGGTTTCTTACATTACTGCTGTTTCTGGCAATAATAGTACTCTTACGATGATGCTGATCCCATTTCTAACAAGAGCAACCATGGGGATGGGTGCCAGATGTGGGATTGTGTAAGACAGTGAAGAAATTAGTAGGTTACTTATTCTGAAACATATTAGCTCAAAGTCGTATCTATGTTCAGTTCACATTGTGTCCACCCGTCTTTTTGCCTACATGTATTTATGGAGAAAAAGTGTTCCTGAGAATGACAGGTAAGTTAAAGTGGTGGTTTTCATCTTTGTCATGAGCTGACAGATTGCTCTCGAGTTATCAGATGGAAAGTGACTGCTACAACTGGCCCAACTTCTTCCTTCCACTGTTCTCACCTGAGCTCAGCAGCAACAAGCTGGGAAGAATGGAACGGGGTGGGGGAGAAGTTGTTCATACTTTTGCTGTAAAAAAACGAAGAATGCAGCAGATATGAGTTTATGAAGTAGGAGGAAGGCAAATTTGAGTGTAGAGAGATTACCTGATCTTTTCTTTTTTTCCACAGCAGGAAAAGCCCAAACTCTTGGAGCCTTTGGATTATGAAGCTGTTATCACAGAGATTGAGAAAAATATTGGGGATAACCAGTTTAAGGATCTAATATTATTCCCGGACGATGATTTTACAGTAAGTAGAGAGCAAATACGTGTTATTCTTTCTCTTAGGTTTGTCTGTTTGTTTATTTATTTATTTTATTTAGAGGGAGAGCCAGAAGTTGTCTGAGGGCTCTCTAACATTTTCTTAATTTATGCATAATGCCTTACTTCCCTCCCACCAAATTAACTTGTTTTTTTTTCTCTGACATTTGTATATAAGTGAATTTCCTGTTCAGGATTGGGTAAAGCTCAAAGCCCCAGTTGTTCCCAAATATATTTCAGGAACTCAGAAAACATGTTATTCCATAATGTGTACTTGTCTGTTTGCTTAGCACAGTGGTCGATTGGCTAGTGTTGAAATCTCTCCTAGCTATTATAACCTAATTTAATCACACTTCCATGACTTACATCCAGTCTTTCTGATACTATTCTGTTTAATGTATTTGGCTGCTAGAATCAGACAGCCCATGATTCCTGGCCTTCTGCTCAAAGTCAGACTTTTTAGACGGTCGATGGCTGTGACATATTTCCAAGCTGTGCCGTTGCTCACGTTAGATTGCACAAGAAATGTTAATCCAAACAAAATTAATTTTTGTTTGATTTTGGGGTTGTCTTAAATTCTTCTCCAGTGAGGTTTGAGAGCTGGTATCCTGAGTGATAGCGGGGTGCAGAGCGCTGAAGCAAGCTCCCATGTTGGGATGCTGACAGGCAGTGGATACTGGAGCCCACAGCCATGGAGCTGCCTGAGCTCATCCTGGGTTCCCCATTACTTGTCCTGGCAAACTGCAAAGAAATGGAGAACCTGGAAGTCCAGGGCAGCCCTCACCGTGGCGGTGATGGGGAAGCTTGGGAGAGCAGGGGCTGCCGGCTGGGGAGGCGTGCTACCAGGCAAGTAAGCTGGCAGATAGCCTGCATCTTACAGCAACTTCTTCAAAATCAATCAATCTCTGTAAAAGATTTAGATTTTGATGAATAGACACTCTCTAATGGAAATACATTTCAATTTGTAACTGCTGTGTGAGGGCCCTTCCCATCAGCTCATGGCACTGCTTCTGTGCTGTGGGGCCAGCTTAATCTAATCGGCTGCTTTGTTTTACTAAATGGCTCTATTTCCTTGGTGGCATTAACTGAGTTAACGTGCTCATGGGATTGAGAGAAAACTAAACAGAGTAGATTTCCTCATCATCATTAATTCCTTTCTACATTTTGCACATTTGTGAATTTATGAAATTGAAATTTAGCATTATAAAGCTGACTAGACATACTGTGTGCTGTCATAAGGCCCCTGAGCCCCTTCATTTAGAATAACTGAGCTCAAGTCACTGGAATAAACCCTCTCTGTGAAAGGAGAATCACGTCCTACTGCTCAAGACCTCTGCCTGTCAACCCATATTTTCATATCCTTATTTTCATTTCATTTTGAGCAGTTACTGCCTGGCTTTTAGTAACTACTTCTATTTTGTTTCCTTTATGTTATGCTTTGCAACTATTCAACTTAATCTCTTTCAATAAAAAAGAAGAAGAAAAAAAGATTATGACAGATGAGAGAGGTACTTGCACAGTAGAGGTGGCCTGTACTCACAGAAGAGCAGAGGCAGTGGTAGGTAGGGTCCATATCCTTGCAATAAACCTGTCTCTTATCTTTTGTTGAAGTCAGCTGTGGTAACAAGAGCCTGTGCCACCAGACAGGACTGCAGAGCTTTCATAGCAGACAGGATTTTCAGCTGCAGAGTGTATGTTTATAGCCCTGCCCCTTCCTACTGAAGTATCACCTGTGCATAAAAGTCTGGGTCAGCCACTTGAGTCGAAAGAGATCCACATCTGACTGAATTAGGAGGTGCTCAGGCTGGCTCTGAGTGTTATTTAATGTGATAATACCCCAGGAAATGATGGCCATTACTGTTTAACTCCCAGTGGTTACAACTGCTTCAGACTTTGTGGCTCAGTGGTGGTGCAGCCTCAGTTCTTCAGAGTCTCTTCAGAGTGAAACCCCACCAAAAGAATTAGCTGAGGTACTGAGCATAAGAGAAAATTCTGCTTTTAATAATGATTTCCCATTTCTGGATCTGTAGTGTTCACCGCATGCATCAGGTATGGGTCAATTATCATCAAAGCTGCTGTGCTGTCCAGTCTTTTCTTTCGTCTCAGAATTGCTTTCTCTATTTGAATGCAAATCAAAGAGAATGCAGTTATTCTCACAAGAGTCTTGTTGGTCATTTCCAACATCTTATGAGAAATCTGTGGAACAACAAAGAATTTTTGGTATCAATCTGAACCCAATTGACTGTATGCCTCCATTTCGCCGCATTTCAACAGAAGAATACAAGATTTATACATTACAAAGGTGCATTCTGTGGCTTTACTCCAGCTGAGGAAAAGATGTTTCACTTTTTTATAACTGTGCTTAATAATCCTTTAAAAAAAACCCAAAACAATCATTGATTCACTTCAGTTCCACTTCTTGTTTTCCTAGCAATTCCTTGCTTGCTATCTCTCCTCCCTCCTGCCCAAAGTCCAGTTTCCCTTTAAGAAAAAGCATGTGAGCTCAGATTCATTTTTCACCTGCTCCTGGATCCTGTGAGCAAATTACCCTTCTGTTCCTGTGCTGTGAAGTAATGGCCAGTGGAAATTTCTGCAGCAGTACAGAACTCCAACTGTGTGGAGGAGGGATCTGCAGAGCTTCACAGGAGCTCCCTGTCACATGAGTACGAGCTTGAACTGTACTTCTTGGTGGTACTAAGTGCGAGTTGATGGGCTTCCTGTCACGCCTGTAAAAATGCATGCTTGATGGAGATGCTGGTAGGTTTGTGTCCTCACCATGGGGTTACCATGCTCCATTCACCTTCTGTTCCCCAGACCTGGCCGGACAACTGGAACCACTGCTGTCTGGGATTCCTATTGTTCACTTTTCTCCTGCACGTTTACTGGAAAGGAGGCCATGAAAGAAGTGTGACAACTTCCTTCAGATTGGTCTCCCTCTCACTTTTAACCTTTCACATCTTAGTATTGCACAGATTTGTTGTCATGCATTTGTACTTCTGCTCCTTAGTGCCTTCATGTATCCAAGCAAAATGCTTGCTGTATCCTTTCATAAGTATCTTTTTATCCTTTCTTCATGTTACCATCCTCAGAAAATTCAGTGAACCCCCAGCAAATCTCAAGCGTAGAATCGTTGGTGCCCTCCCTTAGTGGCAACAGGCTCAGCACCCACCCCTTTCCTAATAACTTTTATTGTGTGGAGATTTAGTAACTAAATATATGTTAACAATATGTTATTGTCATAAAGAGGTAGATGGAAGTATTTAATAGGTACTTCAATTTGATGCAGGATAAAAGCATATTAAACTCTCTGGGTCATGAAAATTTGTTCCTCCTTTTCTCCCCACGTGCTATTTTTTAAATGTCTGTTTGGAAGGTGGAACTCAAACTTTTCTTAAACTAGTTGTATCAATACAGCTGAATGTCTGATTTGAACCTGCAGTAGAAATAATAATTCAGTGCCTAAATTTAGGACAGGTGTAAGGTGGCAAAGCTTACCTGTGTAATGCAAAACCTATTGAAGTTCAGTCTGACGTGTTCCTGGCTCTTCTGGGCTTTTGAAAGCCCACCAGCTGCCCTCCAAGTATCACAGAGGCCTTAAAAGGGAGCTGAGTTGATACTCTCCATCACTGCAGGTGTGACTGTTTCCAGGCTTCTTTATTTTATCTCTGAACAAGGAAGAGCCAAAATCTCCCTATTTTCACATTGTGAAACATCTGCTATCTAGATGTTGTGCAGGAACAAAAGTTGTTTATTTGGATATAGAAGTTCACAGCAGAACCAGATGCATCTTTAAGGGGAGAGGGCAAGAGTAAGCAACGACACTGCCTCTTCACGTGAAACAGGGCACTAGTGCCATAGGGGCAGCTCTTAGCACAGGATTTAGTGTCTCTTTAGAAATAACCCTGTAAAACCTCTTCTGGGGCCCCAAACACAAGAAGGACATGGACCTACTGGAGTGAGTCCAGAGGAGGGCCACGAGGATGATCCAAGGACAGGAGCACCTCTCCTACGAGGACAGGCTGAGAGTTCAGCCTGGAAAAGAGAAGGCTTTGGGGAGATCTTATAGTGGCCTTCCAGTACCTGAATGGGCTACAGGAAGGCTGGGGAGGGACTTTTTATATGGGCAGGGAGTGACAGAACAAGGGGAAATGGCTCTAAACTGGAAGAGAAGAGATTTAGATTAGATATGAGGAAGAAATTCTTTACTGTGAGGGTGGTGAGACACTGGAACAGGTTGCCCAGAGAAGCTGTGGATGCCCCCTCCCTGGAAGTGTTCAAGGCCAGGTTGGATGAGGCTTTGAGCAACCTGGTCTAGTGGAAGGTGTCCCTACTTATGGCAGGGGAGTTGGAACTGGATGATCTTTAAGGTCCCTTCCAACCCAAACCATTCTATGAAACCTGACTGTTATTTCTAAAATCAGAAGAATTACAGTAGTGAGATCATGGGTTATTTTCAATAGCACATGACTTGTCTCCCACTTTCCCATGTGATAGACAGTATCTGCTCATCCTTAGAGCAGAAATAGAGTCCATTATTCTCATGACTAATGGGATATGAGTATCCTTGATGTGCAGGTTCCATTGGCTGGGAGGAGCAGGAAAATGAGAGGTATCTAGACTTAGATGCACTCTAGCAATTTAAATAGAGAGAGCTAATGCAGTCAGCAAAGCAAACATTGTGTGGGCTAAGAATAACCTCTCGCACTGAACATGATTCGGTGAGTGGGGCAAAACCTGTCCTTTGCTTTCCTTTCACTTTGTCCCCACAGATGTACCTGTTTGGTGAGGTCTGTGCTGGGACAGCAGACAGCAGCCTGTTGGGAGCCCCATATAACAACAGCATTTGGATGGTGGTATTTGTACAGCCAGGTTGCATCTTATCCTGCTTTTTAATTTGATGGACTAACTCATTACAGTTTTTGGTAATCACAGAATCACACAGAATCACAGAATGTTGGGGATTGGAAGTGACCTCAAAAGATCATCTAGTCCAATCCCCCTGCCGGAGCAGGAACCTAAACGAAATTACACAGGAAGGCGTCCAGGTGGGTCTTGAATGTCTCCAGAGAAGGAGACTCCACAACCTCCCTGGGCAGCCTGTCCCAGTGCTCCGTCACCCTCACTGTAAAGAAGTTTCTTCTCAAGTTTAAGCGGAACCTCCTGTGTTCCAGCTTACACCCATTGCTCCTTGTCCTATCGTTGGGCATCACTGAGAAGAGCCTGGCTCCATTCTCATGACACTCACCCTTTACACATTTATAAACATTAATGAGGTCTCCCCTCAGCCTCCTCTTCTCCAAGCTAAAGAGACCCATGTTAAGTAAATCTGTTTACTGGCATGAAAATGGGGCCGAGCAGCTTTTCTTTAGAGAGATTGAAGCTAGGCATTAACATACAGAAGCATTTCTGCCTGTCTGTGGTTAGCTCTCTTAGAAGGGCTGCCTTTTCAGGAAGTAAATATAATCATTTTTGATGCATCTGTCTGAAGATTTAACCACCAGTAGCATGCTTTCAGACTAGAAGCTATTAGCGTAGGTTCAGAGTGAAAATGTTTGAAATGGCTAATGGAGTTTGAACTCATTTTCAAATAGTAAACTCACCGTGTCAGTGGGAAGTAGACACTGTCTGAAAACATTATTCCTAATCAATCGTTGATAAGGAGAAATATTAACTTGTGGCTTTCACTGTAGAAAGTGGATGTGAGTGCTTCAGCACAAGAGAGAGTGCTGAATTAAATTGCACCTTATAACTAATCCAACACCTGGGGCCAACAGTTTATGCAAATGAGACAGCCTGGCTGAATGCCAGAAATCATTGTTGGATATAGGATATTTATATAAAATAGATTAAAAAATAATTCAGAAGGATTACGGAATTTAGCATTTTAGGCTGATACCTACATTATTTGATTATCACATTGTGCATCCACAAATGAGCAGATAGTTGGCCTCTGATTTGAACAGACAATTGCTCTGATTGCCTAAACATTAGAGAATTAGGCTGCATTCAAAGCACATTTATAAATGCTGATTCTGTAAATAAAATCCTTTATTTTTTTGATGACCCTTACAGAAGCAGTTAGTTTGTTGTTGAAATTTAGTTGCTTTCTGAAGTAAAAAGGTTTTGGTGAATACATGCTATGCCTGATCAGCCTTTAAGAGCGTTTAACTTTGGAAGTGATCAGCTATGAACAGGAAGTGTTTTTGTGGCAAGGCTTTTGCAGCTCAGTGGTTGAACATAACTAATTCTCAGAAGGGAAGTGCTTTGTAGTTTTTAAAACCGGTTTAAATATAACAATACACAAGATTTTTCCATCTCCCAATTCTATGTAAATAAACCTGTGATATTCTTTGGCAAAGTCTGCAAATGCAACAAGCTCAATGTTACCTGATTTCTGGTTTTTTGTCTGTCTTTTTCTTTCAAGTGCAGTCTTGTTAAGAAGAAGAGTGGGCGAGCATACCACAGGCAAAACAGTGGGTTTGAGTTACATGTCTTGTTCAGCTACAGTCTTTTTAACAAGCTGTGTAAGGGAAGGGAGGCACAGTGACCCCATTAAGGCAGATGTTAGCTGTCTTGGTAACTCTATCCTAGCAAAACCAGGACAGTCACTGTGCTGGCATTGGTTGACAAGAAGTGTTGTGTTAGGTGAAAAATGTGACTCACTATGTGTCTTATCTAAAAAAAAAAAAATACTGTAAACTACCTTCTGCGTAATACATGGTGCAGATAGGTTTTGTTATGGGCGAGCAGAAGAGGCTGTTGGTCTCTCTGTAGCTTAGTCATCATCCTGATAGGGTCAGTGTGAGGTACAGAGTGCATCACACGTCTCTGTTCTTGTGGCCTCCCACTCTGCCTTCATCTGGAAACAGCAGCTGATCTTCAGCAATGGTGATATCGTGGAAGGACGGCATGCGTGCTTTGTGACTGCTGCTGGCAGCAGGGCCCCAGCCCTGGGAAGAACTCCGTACGATGGACCTCAGGGGCACTCATGGGTTTTCAGCTGTGCTCAGGGATTGAGTCTTCTCAGGACTGCTTAAAAAAAGGGAGTTAAAATGTCACATGTGTGAAGTAAAAGTAATGAAGCATGTTCCAGAGATTGTGGGTACTGCTGGGAAGTCCCTAAGCAACCAAGGATTCAGACATCTTCACTATTACTAAATGTGGCCTCAAAATTCTTACTTCTCCATCTGCTTTTTTACTCATGGACTAAATGATTGTGTAAAGCTCCACTTGCATACAGGCTTTGGTAATACAGCTGGGTAGAGCCCAGGAACAAACATTAAGGAAACTGTGCTTAGTGGGTCACAACAACAGGGTTTTTTTCACTTTGCAGCGTCCATGAGGCACCACTGTTTATTTGCGGGAGCCAAAGTGTTTTAATCGCATTGTATCCTGAGCTATCCAGATGAAGCAGGAAAAGTTTGGGGAATCCCATGATGTTTACGTCTGCCAGAGTGATACATGCCTTTCTTTCATAATTACTCATATGGAAAGTGAAGAGGGGGAATCATTGTGGTCTCTGTAAGCTGTAAGGAAAAATGCAGTCAATAGTATCCAGGCAATTATCATGTAGAGTCTGGGTGCTTCCATTTGTAGAGAAAAAACATCACTTAATCTGATACTGGGGATTGGGAAGAGATCTTCCAGGGGCACAGTAGATACTGCAGACTGCTTCATGGTATTGGTAAGTAGTGGTTCTTCATACTAAACCAGTCATATGCCATAGGCCTTCCTCTGGAAATCATGTGCCTTTCTGCAGTGGAGGAGAAAATGAGCTTGGGAGATCAGATTTGTCTTGGTTTTAGTCCTTTGTTGTTTTGAGTGGTAGAGTTACTGCATTGTAGCTGAGAGCATAATTTGGTCTTCTGGGGTCTGGTTTTGTTTGTTTTTCCCTCTTATGGAAGAAAAAAAATGGGTGGACAAGATCTATGGATTAATTCAAAATACCCTAAAGCTTTCACTCATGTGACTTTTGCAAAGTAACTGCTTTGCCTGACCTCAGCATGGAGCCCTGCGTCACACAGAGGAACATTGCTGGTGGCCCTGGCCTCTTGTTGGCCTGGTGGGAACTAAGGGAAGCTTAGCTTCTTGTGGAGACCTTCTGGAGATCCACTTCTCAATGTGGTTTCCTGCTGTGAGGCCTGACGAGCAAGCTCAGTCAGGAGCTGCTTTCAAAAAAAAATGACTTAATTTCTGCAGCTCCTACTGAGCCTGAAAGGAGGTTGCAGGAAGCGTCAGGAGTCCCACGTCAATCCTGCTCTGCTGCCTGCGCCCACGGACGGAAGTGCCCCACTGAGATGCTGTTGTGTGGTTCCACTCACTTTCCAACCATTAGCTGTCCTGTGGCAGACCTTTTGCAGCTTACTAGGAGGGCACTCTGCTCCTCTCTTCTTCTAAAAGAGCCAAAGCTTTTAGTTCTGTTTCCACATTCCTTGTTGGAAAGGGATGAGGTGCGGAAGGGAAGTGGAGGAAGCAAGTAACATGACTGGATTTGGCATGTTTCTGGGAGGGGATGTAAGGAAGACCTGATGACATTTTTATCAGAAACCTGAGACTGAGGCAAGTTTGCTTGGAACAACTTTATTCCCAGAAATCTATTCAAACACGGCTCTTGCTTGTAATTAATGCTTCAGCTGATGGTATTGAATAGCGTGTGTGGGCAGGAGCTGGGTTGTAGTTGTCAATGTGCATGTGTATTGGCTGCATGACAAATTGAAAAATGCAAGCCATGGTAATATGGTTCTTAACCTCTTCATGAGACAAACCTGCTGTTCTGTTGCTCTAATTTGTTTTTTTTGTTGTTTATTGTCAGACAGACACAATTTCACTGGAAATCAGGACACTGTATCCTTCTGTACCTGAAGATGCAGAACAAAAAGCAGAAAACTTATTTGTTAAAGAGGTAAGTATCTATTGTGTGTATCCTTTCATTTTAAATGAAACCAAGGGTTTGGGGGAAACTTGCTATGATTATAATTAACACCTCTTTTTAAAAAAAAAAAATATTATTAAGTTGATTTGAATCAGGTTTGAATTTTGGAGGCCAGAAGGAGAGGGAGGGTTAACAGCATATCTGCAGATGCCTATTCTGAGATATTTGTATCTAGAAAAACTGCGAATGCACTGAATCAGCCTCTCATTCTACTGTTTTCCAGCTGCATTCCCTGTCACTACCAGTCCACTGATATTGATATTGGTATTTTAACATGAGTGCCAATCATTGGTGATCAGAATGCACCTTGCACTTTGGAAATACTGATATCTTTCCAAAAAAGCTAACTATTTGGCACTTTGTTAAACTGTTAAGAGTTACTACAAAGTATGTATCTTATTTAGAGGTGTATATTAGAGGTATCTGAGGAGTAGTTGCACTGTGAAGGATGTGTAGGGGGGTTATATTCATTGTCAGTATTTAGTCTGTTGTACATTCATAGTAGAAAGTCGAGCAAAGTTTTTCCGTGGCAGTTAGAGCCCCACCAGGAGAGATTAATTGCTCTACCTGTAAAAAAAAAAAAACAACTATGGTTGTATTGTTTTAATACCTGATCAGTCTGTTGTACATTCATCGTAGAAAGTTGAGCAAAGTTTTTCCATGCCAGTTAGAGCCCCACCAGGAGTGATTAATTGCTCTACCTGTAAAAAAAAAACCAACTATGGTTGTATTGTTTTAATACCTGATCTCAGATTGTAGGAGACGATTGTTCTTCCTGCTGCCTCAGGGATATTTCAGGTTGTCACCAGTTTTATCACTTTGAAGGACATTGGAGGTGCTGGCTGCACTGGTGAAAGGAATTCACTTTAGATGGCTTCTTGAACCTTCCCTATCTTTCACTAGAGATGTAAGGTATAGCTCATCATTTGCATTAATAAAACAGATTTATGAAGCCAAATTGTCAGCCAGCTTCTACAAGGGATTTAATTCCAAGCATTTATAATTAGCCCTGCCTTTTCTTTTTTTTTCCACAGTTTTGGATTTTTCACATCTGGCTTCATGGTTTGAATGAGTATGGGCTATTTCCTATGCACTGTAAGTGCCAGATAATTTGTGGAGGAAAAGTCAGTTGCAGACAAACACAGGGTTTAAAAAAAATAAAATCTGAAATTAGGCAGAAATGTAGCTGTTGAATTGTACACAACATGGCGTTTTACAGGCTGGCCCTATTTCTCTCCAGCAAGTCTAGAAAGAACAATAACAACTTTCTGCCAGCTGAAATTACCTGAACCTTGCTATCTTTCTTAATCTGACAGTAAGGTTAAAAGATAGCATAGCTTGTGGAATGATCTACCTTCCCAGAAGCCTTGCTGCCCTTTCAGCACTTTGAATCTGCTTTTTATTTTAAGGTTCCACAAGTTGCAAGGCCAGCACTGTGCTCATGGCTATACAGACAAAGTGGTGGGTCTAAAAATGGAACATAGTACACAGTGTCTGGGAATCATTACAGCTGAGTACTCCAAGGAGATGCTAATGACAACCTGGTAAAATACATATTGAGCACAGATATTAGCTTTCTCTGCAATACCAGTGAGCCAAGGGGAGGGGGAGAGAGGAGCGAAGCAGTGGAAAAAAAACAGTACTACAGAACTAAGCCTGTGCATGGAATAGTAGCAGGATAAGACCCTGTTTTAGAGTAGTAATGGATATGTTCCATTTTGCCACAAAGCCAAAAGCTATATATAAAATAAATTATGCTCTAGGAAGAGGACGATTTCTATTCCAAAATTAAGTAAAACTGAGCATGGGGTGCTGTGAAGGTTGGTGATTGTAGTCTGCTGCAGCAATTGCACAAATGTGTACTGAGCCAGCAGTAGTCTGTTGTGTTCCAGGCTGGTGTTCAGCACTTCTGGATATATGTGCAGGAGTGGAGTTTGTGACCTTCATTTCTTTTTTGGAGCTGTGAAAAAGCCAACACTTTACTCAGCGAAGGAGTCTTGTCTTCCTTCAAATATACTGTGATATCAGGAACAGTGAAGGCATCCATCTTGTACCTACTTGACTATCTGTTGGTCAGCTTGACTTGTTACAACCCAAGGTCAAATGTCTAGTTCCTGATCAGACTGTTGGAGAAGCTACACAAAGGCAACGAACAGTTTCATCTCACTGAAGCCATTTTGATGTTCCCTGTAAGTGATAATGGCTGTCTCCGGTCACTAGTGTACGTTACACCATCTCAGTAGTGTAGCAAGTTGCAACGCAAAGACGTGCAGCAAGTCAGATAAGTACAAATGAATGGTCTGCTGTTTCAGGTGAAACTCATTTTCTTCATACCGTGCAGTGTCAGGAAATGATACTGAAACTATTTCAAGAGCTCAGATTCACCACCTCCTGTCTCATCCTTCTGGACTTCTGGTGGTGCTAAGATGGTCTTGTCTATAAGGTCTGCTGTGTCATTTAAAAGAGTTGTCAGAAGTCTGTGATAATACCTTAAAACCCTGTCTGTCTCTTCCTGGGCATTTGTTTCTGACTGGTGACAGTAGGAAGGCTTTACTTGCACCTCTAGATCTTTCATTGATAGAGTCCTTCAAGGATCAGGTTTTTTCCCCAGCCCTTACCAAAATCCGTGAATATGACAGCTTGGGGGTTTGATCAGATTCCCTTTGCTCAAGTGATCGTAAACAGTTCTTCCAGGCATGCCAGGATGACTTGATTGCCTGTTCAATATCTGTTTATGGATGCAAAAGAGCTTACAAGCCAGATGAAGAAAGATGAGGCTGATACTGCTGAGGAGAGTTTTCAGTATGAATAGCATTTGATGCTGTCCACCTGTAGTGGAAAGTTTGTGCCTCTAGTAGTCTAATTCAGTTCTCCTAATACTGCTTTTAGATTCCTCAGTAACCAAAAACTTCCACTGTTGGTGATGTTCAAATGTCATGGCAAAGGGTGAGACAGAAGAATTGACTTTAAATAAGATGTCTGTCCTTCTCCTCTCTGATGAAATTGTGAAATGAAAATTTAAAAAAATAAAATTTAAGATGGTTTGAATAAATAAGTAGCCCTTCGATAATGAAATATTTTCTGTAGGATGCAAAGAGAATAATTTTTTTACATTTTATGGTTGATAAATATCCAAGTCCCTTTATTAATTTATACCTAATTATTAGGCATATTCTAAATGTAATACTTTGTGAATTGATCATTCCTATACCTGTAGTTGTCTGATAAAAAAACTGGCATTTTCCTTGTGGATTTTTCCACCTTAACTTTTCTTAGGCAGGAGGAGCTTGAGTTACTAAATTAGGTTCTATGAAAATAAAAGTTTCCAGAAACCTTTAAAGCCAGAATAAAATTGTCTTCAGTGTTTATTTTTTCTAAGTATTTATTACTTCCTTTAATTCTGTACTGTACCATGCTGTTTCCTCCCAAATTCTGAATTTTCTCACTCCTCACAGAGTCTGCTGCATGTATTATGTGTCAGCATTGTCCTTGTGGTCCATCATTTTGGCAAATAGAAACATTCACTCTACAGGAAATAAAATAAAATTATTGCTTTTAGACAGTGAAAACACTCCTAATAGCACCTTTCCCAGTTCTGTATTCCTGAATATGCAGATCAAATGGCAATCCCTGGGATTTTTCCCACATTTCGTTCGGAAATATAAGGGGACAGTGCATTTTGCAATTCAGAGTTATATTTAGTTTGAGGAACTGAAGCTATCTAATTGCAACATACTTAATTCCATATTGGTTACATCAAGTCAGGATTTTCAGAAAGTGTGCGTGCATATACACACACATGCATACTGTTTGTGTCTGGGTATCTAAAGGAGTGACATTTTAAGTACATATGAAAAAAAAAAATCCAGAAAGTAAATAAATATTAGCTGTCAGCTGTCCTTTTAAATGAGGTTTAAGCCAGATGATCCCTCCAAAAATGTTAGGTGCTACTTGGGTATATTTTTGGGAAGCATGTTTGCAGAGGTGGTGCTAAGGAGGAAGGGTGTGCCAGGAGCTGTGCAGGGGGAGCAGCAGGATGGCACAGCTTGCTGCAGAAGCTTCCCTAGGTTATGCTGTGTAATTGTGGAAAATGAGCCCAGAGGGGCCTGAGAAGCTGTCTCATCCCTCTCTCCCAGGTAGACCAGGTGCCTCCTGACCCATCCATTTTGCTTCAGGAGTCGATCCAGCGGTGGTGGCTGCTGCAGGAAGGGCTCCTTTGGTGACTCACTGGGCCTTAGGTCAGTTCACAAGTGCCATCACTGGTGGTCTTGAGGCTTTTTTATTTGCAAGCTAATCTACATTGCTCTTACATATTTCAAAGTCAAATTAAAATGGGAACTCCTGTTGATAAATGTCCCAAAGAAAGTTTTATTATTGCTCATCACAGTGTAGATTTCCCCATCTTCAAAATCTTAAGTGCTTTCAGTACTTTAAACAACTGTAGTGTCAGGACAGTGACATACATTATTAAAGGACAGTGGGTCTTACAGTATCATAAGAAGTAAATATTTTAAGTGTATAATACTTTAAAATAATAGTGTGCTTTAATGTTTTGCTTTGTTACACTGCTGTGTCACTGGACTTTATAATATGTAAACTGTATTAATTTGGAAACAGAACTGTGCATGCACTTTCTCTGCAAGAAGTCTAGTTGTTTCACAGATCACTTTTATCACAGATGCATCTGCGTTTCTGAAGACCACATACCTACCGCTATCTTAGAGAGAATATAAGTAGGGAAGTTGCTTTCAAAGTTGTTTCATTTTTGTTGTTTCTCTCACTTCCCATTCTCTTTTGGTTTTGTTTTGTTCTGTTTTTATTCTCCAAATGGTTCAGCTGAACGGTAGGGTAAATCTTTTAAACGTCTCTTTCACTGTGGTAGCCATCATGCTGTCATCGCCAAAACCAGAGCTAAGAAGTTACAGGTGGAAAAATGCTTGCAGGGCTGGCTGTCTCTCTAAGGAAAAATTAGGCCAGCTGGGCAACAAGAAAAAAGAAATGAAATGACCTGAATTTGATAGGGCCCTTGGGAATGGGCTGTGCAGCCTGCCTGGTCAACAATGCAGTAGGAAAGTTCATGCAAATGTGTGCCAACACTCCCACATCCCAAAGCTTCCATTTCTCTGTCTGTATTTTTCCTCCCCCACGGTCCACTTCAGCTAAACAGCCCCTGCATTGGTGCCTCTGCTCTTTGCCAGGAACAACAGCATCCAGCTCTGGCCTTTTGGTGAAATCTCTGCCTTTAGAAAGGTTTTTCTTGCTCCTCGAATCAGGTTTGCAGGTGTTTTTCCTCATTGCTAAAATTCAGTTTCCACTAATAATTTCCAGTTAAAAAAAATAAAATCATTAAAAGTCAGTACAGTCAGCAGTAGTATTTCATTTTTAGTTGGGATGTTTTGAAGAGAAAATGCTGTAACTTTACCTTTTTTTTTTCTTTTTTTTTTCTTTTTTTAAACTAGATCTAATTTACAATAGACAGCCACAGCAAGCTGGTTCAAGAACAGCATTAGCTGTTGCACTGAATTGGCTTGCCTTTTGTGAATTTACTGAATGATACTTGAATGTGCTGCTTGTCCTCTTTAATTTTTATTTTGATTAGTTTTTTTCTTGGAAAAACACAATAAACCTTTATAGTTCTAAGCTGAAATACTATGGCCTGCTCTATATGTTATTCACAACTGGATTTTTTTTAACACATCAGCCTATAATGTTTGCAATAAAAGCCTGCATTGAGAATTCTCTGTGGACTTTAATTGCATCTCTTAAGTAGAATACTTAGTAATGAAAGAACCACAGGGAAAAAGTGGTCCTTTCTGTAGAAGGTTCAGTTGGTTTGCATTTGCCAAGTAGAAAGTGAGTGAAGTGTTCATTCTCACACCATTCAGTGAGTGAGCTTTTCATTGGCTCACGTAGGACAGAGTATATGTTGCTCTCGTAAGAGTATTCGTATAGCCCAGGTGACTGTCAAATAGTTTGAACTAAAACTTAGATCACACAAATACAAGAGTGACCAAGTCACTTTTTGTGAAGATTTGCAAAACAGAAAGGTTGGGTTTTGTTTGGTTTTTTCCCCTCTATTCAAAGGCAAAATGCAAGCAACATTGGAGTAGTGTAGGAACATGGGTGTCAGGGGTAGGCTTTGGTAGGCGTATGGTACAAGTATCAGTTTGCATTTTACACTCTCTAGTAAGAATCACTAAAAATTTTGACATTGTGTCATTTTTCTTGTTTTAGGTGTGTACCTTGTCAGTACCTGTCCATATTTAATGCATCTTGTTGCCTTTAAAAATGTTATGTTGTGTTTAATTGCATTGATAAAAGTTCTGCATCGAGTAAATCGCACAGTTATTCTGGTCTATTTGACAGCATAGCAAAGCCCTTCAGTATAGCCTTTGTTCAGGTCTGGTTCCCTAATTTAAGGGAGATGGGTGTATTAAGGATGATTTAAAAAGATGAAAGCAAAACTAGCAAGCAGTTTTTTAGAAAATAAAAACTACAAGATGAGATGACTGAGCAAATTTGGTGTGGAAGGGAAAATTAGACTCTCGTGAGAAATGATAGTCCTGTTAATACATTCCTGAATGTTGTTAAGAGGTTAAAGATCAATCCTTAAGGATAGAACAAGAAGCAGAAGTCTTGTGCTGCAACAAGGGGGAATAAAAGGAGTAGGGCAAATGTATTTACAATGGAAAGCTTAGGTAATGAAACAGGATGTGAGCAAAAAATGTGTAATTAATGTCCATGGAGAAAGTCAGACCTAAACAAAGGTGGTGTCTTTTGAGGTAGTCACGATATAGTTTAATGATGCTTCCTATGGAGTAGAAGAGAATCAGTAAAGCATGTTAAATTGCTATCAACCTCCTCCTCTATCTTGTATGTGCATTTGATTTAAAAGGGAAATTGTGCTTCAAAATATGGAAAAGTAGGACTCTGACTTTCCTTTAAGAACTGTGTACCCGGCTATGAAAGAGAAGAATATGGTCTCTAGAGCAAAGGATTCCCTCAGATCTTTCTTTGTTCTCTAGTCTTCATAAGTCTAAATAATTGTAGTAATTCTATTGTTGTTTGTGTTTTCTCTCTTTAGGCTTGTAAATACTACAGTTCCCAGTGGCATGTTGTGAACTACAAATACGAACAGTATTCAGAAGACTTTCGACACTTACCACAGTAAGATCTACCATAAGCTCTTCTTTTTCTTTTTTTTTTTTTTATTTTTTCCTATTAGGTTTGTGTCATTTTGCTGACCTTTGTCCATATTTTTACTTTCCTTTGTCTTATATACTCTGCTTGTTTTACTGTGTTTATAGTGCCTTGCATTTCTAAAAAGGGGAAGAAAAGGTCCTTCAGCAAAAGTTCAAGACTCTGCAGAATTCATTAGTATCAACAAACTCTGTTAGTGCTGATTCAAATCCTTAGAAGCGTATTTGCGTATTCAAAGCACAGTTGATACAGGAAAGCTGGCTTTCTGTTTTCCTTAATAATGCATAAATGTCACTCACCTTTAACTGGGATTAATTCTCCTTTTAGTTACCCTGTGTAACAGAGGAGTAGGATTTCACTTAGTGCTTTATAGCTGCACTGTACAGAAGAACTGGGTGCAATGCATGTGGCCCGCACTGGTACAGCACTGGTGATACAAGGCTGCAGAAATGTGCAGGTGTCTGGGTAAGTGGGCATCCCTTCTGTGCTTGGAGGCAGTACATTAAAATTAGTGTAAAGGTGCTGGGAGGAGAATGAACAATTTCCTTAACATGAGTGGAAAAAAGATGTGGAGCTCATCTCTTCATGCATGAGTTTCTACCCATACTCCTGTTTCTGGCAGGTGTGTGTCTTGTGCCATGCAGACTGTTTTAGGGAGGAGTTAATGAAGTCAGTGAATGCCCAAATGAGCTGTGTTACCACCTCCTTTCCTGGAATTCAAAACATTAAAATCATGATACTGGATGAAAAAGATTGTTATGTGCACAGGAATGGGTGCTCCAAGCTTGAGTTGGATGGAATCTAGTACTAACTAAACATATTGTTGCAAGAATTGATAAACTGAGTTGTATTGTCCCTTTAGATGCTGCGTTCAGAGGGTTTTGTACTGCAAGCCTTCCCTCAGATCTGCATTCTCTCTTGTATGTTTTTATTTTTATGACCAGTGAATATGGTAGTACAAAAAGCCATTAAGCATTAAGAGCAGTTTTGCTAATCAGAGATTATAAACATACCTTTTCATAAGTACCCAGTGTGTGTACCGATTGTTTTAGAAAATTAATGCATTTAGTGCTCAAGAAAAATGTTGTCAGCACAGCAGTTTTCCATTTAACCTTAAGTATCTTCACTCTTATGAAATATGCATTTGACAGACATGGTTGCATTACTGCGCACAAAAGTACGTTTTAGCTGATCACATACATCTTCTGTGAAGGTTATTTTACTGTGGTGCTTAATATGATTTGCTTTCTATAGAGAGTTCATGCTCCAGGGATGTTATGGTGTCTCACATCTTACTTTTTTTCCCCCTTGCACAGAGGATTATAACAAAACGAGATCTTGTTTTGTCTTGTATCAGAACATAGTATTCGGGAATGATTTGGATGCAGCACTGGTTGATGTTTCTGAAGCAAAGATACAGCAGGAGTGTCAGTACTTTGCTGAAAGTTGCCATGGCTTTGAGCTTAACATACCTAAAACAGAGCTTGTTTGGAGCGCACCTCATTTCATACCATTTCCAGCCTCATCAACATCTTGATTTGCACATATATTTTCTCATGAAAAATAACGTGGCTTGATACGTCCTTGCTGCAGTATCTCATTGTTAATAGCTCTGGATGCCCAGTTTCCACATTTTTTTTGTTTCATATGTGCAAAACTGCTGTCTCACTATCAAAATTCTCAGCATATTGTTGTATCAATCCCTTTACAGCAAATCTTTGTATCAGGGAAGACTGGATGAGTGTTAAGCATTTAGCTTTGTGTCATGAGAGAGGAACATCACTTACAATACCAGATCTAACTGTGGCTAAGTACTCCAGTCACTGAGGGTGTACTGAGCCTTCCTATGGGCTTTCCCATTTAGAAACACACTAATTGGGACTCAGCAGCTTTCAGCAACACTGAAGAACTTCATATTTGTACATGAGGCTGTGCTGGGCTGTTTCACACAGTTATAAAATATTGTCAAGTAATGGCTGCATGGTATAGCAGATTTTTATCAGATATCGAAGTTATTTGTTGACCCTTTCTGATTGAGAAGCAGCTGTGATGTGCTGCTGACCACCTGGGCAGGCAGTGAGGACTCAACATGGCCATGGTGCAATTCCACTGATGTAGTGCTTTGGCACCAGGGAAGAACTCAATGACATGTGCACAACAACATGACCAAAATGTTTAGCAATTACTTTAGTTTTTCTCTGACTGTGTTCCTCCTTTGAGGTTTTTATCAGGTCTTTCTACCCTTCAAATTCCTCTCTGTGAGCTCTCACTACCTCTTTTTACACCATTTTTTGTGCTTTGTGCTGGTGTGTTCTTGCTTCTTGAGCAAGTGGAAGGGTGGAAGGAGGAAGAACGGGAGTTGCTCAGTGTGTGCTGTGCTGACAGTGTGCCTGGACACAGAAATATTGAGTAGCAAAGATTTTGCTGTAGTTTATAGAAAACCTGGAACATTTGATAGATATTTCATGTCTGGTCCCTTGGAATTCTGCATCTTCATATGGGACTGAAGAGGCAGAGAAACAGAGAGTATACCAAAGAGGATCATGTCCTTAGCACGCTTTAGATGTCTGTCCTAGAATGATGAGGAACGTGCCCAAAAGGATTCCCATCTAAGGAAGGGAAAAACTTCTTCTGTGGAGAATGACACAAGGATCTGAGTGGATGAGTGTTTCATGGGTGATCAGTGAGATCTAACACCTGAAGCAGTAGTGGTCCGTCCTTTTCTGTCTCTTTTACAGCTCTGCTGAGAGGACAGAAGGATTTCCTTCTAAGAAACTCACCATGTACCCAGGCTTGTGCAAGGGCTGTGGTTTAGTGGGGCAGGCTCACTCTCTGACCATGGAGATGCTGTGTCATTGGTGAGGGGTCAGCACCCTGCTAATCTAGCAGATTTCTGACTCATCCTTCCCCTTCCCTGTAGCATCAATGGCATTAGGGTGGGGGTTTTGTTTTGGGTTTTTTTCAGCAGCTGACTAACTTGTCCCGTTACTGGTACAGATCCTCAAGCAAATGTGTGCATTGGTGTTACCTGTCCATGTGTGGCCAGAGAGCATCGGTCAGTCTGCCTGCACATCACCCCAAAAGCACTGTGGTGTGCTTTTAGCTCTGAATAATGAATAAGCCAATGGGTTTTTTGTCTAAAATTGTGAAGGCTTGAATGGTGGTTTTTTGTAAAAGTTGAGATTTGGCTTGAGATTTTTGGTTTGGGTTCTTTTGAGTGGGAAGGAAGTGTTTGTGTAAGAGTTTTTAACAGCTTTCCTTGGTTGCATTGGAAAACCTGCAATGGATTTCAGTCACAAATATTCTGAATATTAACACTTTTACAGATGTCAATAGATTGCAGATGTTCCTTTTATTCAAAATGTTGATCAGTTGATTACATTAAATAAATGCCAGAACAAACTAAAACAAAGAATAAAACACTCCTGTGCTCTGTGTGCACTTGGTTCTCCTGGCTCTGCTGAAATGCTGACTTCAGTTGCGGTGGGGGAGTCACATCATGAGCACCCTGACTGTGCAGTGGGGAAAGTGAAGAGGAGATAGGTATTGCTCATTGCTCTAATCTTCCTAATCTGTAACTTGTGTAGGAATGAATAGAAAATGAGAAGGGTCAAAGTTACCACTCTTTTTTTTTTTTTTTTTTTTTTTTAACTTTGTGACATTTAGCATTATGTGCTAACGTGGGCTAAAGTTTGATAAGCTGAGAGAGGAAACTGGTTTAGGAGTGTGTGGTCTCTCAGCTTCTGTTTGGATTTGCTTCCTTGCACAGTAGAGAGTAGTGTTGCTCTGTTCCCGTTCTCAGGCTGGGTAGATAAAAGTAAGTCCTGGAAAAGTAGGTTTTCCTGAAAAATAATAGCTTTTAGCATAATAACTTTTGTAGGTTTTCATATGATAACTGAAGATTTCCAAGAGGAGATTTCAAATCTTCAGGAATTTGAAAACAATGTTGGTATTTCCCAGGCCACAGAAAAATGTATTTTTTTTCTCCATTTAAAAATATCTTTGAATTTTTATCATGTGTATTTGGTTGTCACTTAAGGTTTAGTTCTGCAACATGCAAAGTACATTGGGCCTAAGTACAATTACTTATGTGCTTAAAATTAAGCAAGTTCTTAAGTGCTTTGCTTTTTCATATTCAGTTTTGGTTTTATGTCCACAATATGAAAATCTTAAATGGCACCTCATCAAAAGGACATTTATATTTTTAAAAGTTGGTTTAAGGCTGTGCTTATCATATTGACTAGTAAAAAATATCTTGAAATATTGAATAAATGTAGAAGCTTTAAGCTGAATGTTCCAATGTTTTTCTGTTAAAGAGTGCATTCTCATTCATTTGACAGCCTTAAATGGGGTATCTTTTTGGAAGTTGTTTGGGTTTTGTTGCCTGTTGTGGTGGAAGAGCAGCAAAGAGAACAAAAAGTATATTTTGTTGTTTGTATAGAACTGTTGCAACTTCATATTGTTGAAAGAAAAGGATATATGGGGCTTGAGAAAAAAACCTGTATTTTGAAAGGAGATGATAGGATCACAGCAATAGGTGTGCTGAAGATGCCATGGGGGCTCGGGATGGTTGCCTTCCTGAAATAGCAGACACATGATTATTTAAAAAAAAAAAAAAAATTAAAGACATTTTTCCTTCCTTCCCAGAAATGAATTTAGACCAGAGAAACTGCCATCACATTCCTTTGAAATTGATCATGAAGATGTGGATAAGGATGAAGTATGTATTCTGTTTTTTGGGGGGTTTTTTCCCCCTGGGGAAGTTATTTATTGCTTTAATATCAAATAAAGACTGATAATGGAGGCTTGTTATCTCCTGTAAAATATTTCATATTTTAAATAACTTTGAAGTTAGTGGGAAAGCTTTATCTTTTATGTCATCATGTGCACAGCAGGCATATTAATAACATCTTATTTTAAAAGGAATGAAAGGATGATTATTTGTTGTCAAGCAGATATTCACACATTACAGTTTTCTTTCGCCTTAGAATTCAAAAAGCAAGTCCATGCAATATTAATCATGTGTTTCATACAGGATACAACATCCCACTCATCTTCAAAAGGTGGTGGTGGTGGAGGAGGAGGATTAGCAGCAGGAGTTTACAAGTCTGGATGGCTTTATAAAGGGAATTTCAACAGCACTGTAAACAACAGCATTACTGTTCGGGTAAGGGGACAACATTATTCTTTCTTTATTCCATTTGGATTTGTATCCCCCACAGAGGCACGCTTGTTTGCCATTGTCATTTAGCTGTTTATATCTCAGGTTTGATTACGTTGGTTTAAATGATAGTAAAGTAATATTGCAGTTGTCTGCAAAATAGTACAGTTGAAGTGCAGTTAGGAGTTGCCTGTTATTTAAAATCTGTGAATAAAGTATCAGTGAAAATAATTTGCAGTTCAAAAGTTGTCATTCTTTTTTTTTTCCCCTCCTCACTTTAGTCATTTAAAAAGCGCTACTTCCAGCTGACACAGTTGTCAGATAACTCCTATATTATGAATTTTTATAAAGATGAAAAAATATCCAAGGAGCCAAAGGGATGTATTTTCTTGGATTCTTGCACAGGAGTGGTACAGGTAGGTTTCAATTTATTTCATTGTGTTGCTTGGATGTCAGATAAATTTTAAAAGGCAAATAGAAAAACACATACATTAATAGAATAGTGGTCTTATTAGCAGTTCAATGAAATGAAAACACCATTAGTTTTGCTCTTTAAATTGGTGCAAGTGCTCAGACTCACAGGTTATAGAAACCACAGTTGAATTATGGTAGCAAATCATGCATATGCTCTTCACCCATGCCATGCATGAGAAAATATATCATAAAGTGGTTCTTTTCACTGACATTATTTTCTTAGGTGCCAGATTTTACCTCATGCTCACTAAGAGCACTCTTGCTTGTTGTGGGTTAAAGAGACTCAGGTTACAAAGCATTGACTGTTGGGCAAGTGGTAAACTAATCCTGTATCCCGAGCCTCCTTGAAGATCATCACTTTTGGAGGTGATAGAGATTCTTAATGGCAGCAGGTAGGACAGAGCCTTATTGTCTGCTGTGGCGTGGAAAAATAAATAACCATAAATGTCTGACACTACCTTTTCTTTTGTTCCCCCTAAGACTGAGTTCTTAGCTTTACCCTGTGCTCTTGCTCTGCCTTTCCTCTAATTCTATTAATGTGTTTATCTTTTTTCTTTTTTTTTTCTTTCTTCCATTCGAAACAAGATGTTATGTTGAATAGTATGTTACTGTGGTTGATCTAGCTCCATATGTCACTAAATAAGGACATTTGGGTTTTTTTAGCTGTACTTCATTCTTTAGTACTTAACCAGTAAAGATTGGTAACAGTGCTAGGGCAGACTGATTTGAGGGTTGCTTTGAGAGAAACCTTTCAGGTAGTGCAAGGGAAGATCCCTGATAAACACAAGCTTTTGTTTGTAGGGAATTCTCTCCTTCACCCCTAAACAGGCCCTTTGGAGAAAAAAAAACAAACATCAGTGAGTAATTCACTCTGGGAACAAGTATTTGCTGACAGCACCCTCCAGAACCTCATTCCTGCACCCAGGAAAGAACCCAGCTCTCTAGGGAATGACAGTTCCCCTGAGTACTTCAAAAGGATGTTTCTTTTTTCAAACAGGTGTAGGACAGGATGGAGATAAATATATAGAAGGACAGTTATGTTTGCATGTGTCAGTCCATTGGCTTGAAAGACCCTAATGGGTACTTGAAATTGTGGCAGAAGCCATAGAGGAGATTCTTACCTAGAAATCCTGTTTAGAAATGACTGCTTCCTCCTGCTTACTGGCAGTGTGTGCTTTCTTTTAAGACAGGTCTTAGCCAGAGCTCTAGTTGAGCCCTGAATGTCCCTGTAGTATGGTTTTAGGTACAGATTTAATGCTATTTCAGATAATGTGTGTTCTACTGTGTTGTTTCTGATGATGCTCCGTGGTAGCAGAAGTGTCTTGACTGCAAGATTTCTGGCCTTTTTGTCTAACCTATGACAAAAAAAGCTCAAAAAGCTTAGAAATCTTCCTCCTGAACTTTGACAGCTGCCTTTTAAATCTACAGTGTTCCTGCAAATTAACCCAAACTGTTTGAACTGTTTGTTCTCGTCTCCTCTACCCCCAGACACTAGCTCTCATGGTTGTCCTTTGATTGACATTTAGAACAGGATGCAGAAATTTGTGCTATCACTAGCAAGAAGTGAGAGTCTTAAGCCAAGGGGGTAGTAAGGCAAGTGTCATCAGCTATCAAAGTCTGTGCTGAACCTAGAATCATAGGGGTGAAAAACAAAACCTTGCCATAAACAAGGAAACCATACAGTGTGGAGAGAGTTGGGTAAAACTGAAGATTTAGAGGAAAACTGTGATGTTAAAGTTCTTATTTAGTGAGTTTTAATAGCACTGTAAATCATTTGACTCTCTGTGAATGACTTTGAGCTCCTGTTTGATAGAGGTTGAATATTTAAATTGTAGTAAACATCCTGAAGAAATAATCTCCAGATAAAATACGAAATACAAAACAATTATGTTATTTTGTAAGAATGTCCCTGTAGGCATTAGACTTAGCCTGATGTTTCATTTCTAGCTCGTCCATAGGTTCTTTTTGAATCTTGTATTATTTCCGTCTGGAAGAAATTTTAAACTTAAAATTAAGTGTTGAAGATTAAAAGTCAACCTCAAGGTCCACATACCATATGGAAGAAGTTACAGAGAAGCAAAATGAGAAATGGTGCTTTTTTTTTTTTCTCCTGTTAACTGATCAGGAAGAAAATAGTTGGCCTTAGATTTGAAACAAAGACTTTGCTGTAGATCTCTTCTGCTTGCCAGAAGTCTGAAGTGCAGATGGAAAAGTGGATATTGAAGTTTTCCTGCCCTAATGTTCTTAAGAATCATCATGTGAGATGCATTGCTCTATTAGATAATGTCTAATAGTGTTACAGTACCTGATGTAAAGATCTTGGCCATGTCTGTAAGGAGGACATTCATTTTAATGCTGTCTATACTGTCTGAACGTAAATTGAAACGTAGCATTTTTCTTTATAGATTGTGCATAAATTGGTGTACATAATCCACTCATACAAATAATCTATCTTTAAAAATTTTGAATGGCCACTACCTGAGATTCTTGGCATAGTTTTGTTCAACTTCTAGCTCTTGGTCAAGCCCTTATGTTCTATCAGTAAAAACAAGTTTCAGTGTAATTTAAGCCCTTGTTTTGCATTAATTTGAGTATATGCAGTTATTGGAAAATTAGAATGGTTTCAAGATAAAGAAAAATATTGGGCATCCAGGAACCACGTGCTGTAACGCCCAACTATTCTTAGACTGTGTTGGGTGAACTAAAATTTATATCTGTGAAAGAATATTCACCTCAATGTAGTACTTGAGAGGAAAACTGTTTCCTACCAAGAGAATTTCCAGTAGCAGAACTAAAAAATAACACACATGCACACACACAATCCCAAATCATTTTGAAAAGCCAAGATTTGACTGACTCTGTTGACCCAAGTAGCTCCAGAAGAAGTTGTTCAGTCTTAACTGATTCCTGAACTGGGTCGTGACATGTAATTTGAGGACTGGAGCAAGTGATTAACAACAGATTGGGCAAGAATCTTCTAAATCCTCTCTGCTGCTGGAAAAAAAGCGTTCATGGAACTTTTTTCTCAGTGTTTTAGGTTCTCTGTCTCCTTCTGTGCTAATCAGTATCAGATTTTGCCTGATTTAAATAAAAATATCACAATAATATCACCATCTGGCTTATAAGATACTCTTAGTAACTTGTTGATATAGGACTGTACTGAGAAATAGTTACAGGATACAGTTGTCGTATTATTTGAGACTGTTAATGAAGAAAAATAAAACTGAGTGAAAACTGAGTGACTAGTTATGGGATGGATTAATTGTTTTTCATTTGTCACCATCACTCCAATGTTAGATGTATCAACAAAGTGATGGCAATTTTCTAGAATATTGAAAAAAAAACAGTGGCACTGATGTCCATAGTCGGTGGTAAAAGTTTGATGAAGTAATATAGAGAGTTAGACGTGTCTGTTCATTCAGATTTAAGCAAGGAGGAGAGACATTTGGTGCAACTGCTTCCATAAGACTAAGAGACAAAAGCCTCACTAATTCGATAAATTTGAGGAATGAAGCACATTATATTAGATCCCATCACTTTGTTTAATTTTATTGAGCAATTTCAGTAGCTAAGCACTTGTTAATTCTTATGACAGAAATTGACTTAGCACAAGTTAGTATCGTTTTGAGAGTCTGGTGTAAGTTGTAGGAGACTTCAGCTGTAGAGGTGTTCTCTGCAGACAACTACGACTCATGTAGCAATGCAGTACTTTGCCGTCAGAGGTCTTTCATTATTCTACTTGGGAGGTATTCCCTGCTGTAGTTTGAAGAGTTATTGTCCAGAGTCTTAGATTTCTGTGACTAAATAGAAGACGTATATTTGGTCTTATATATAAGACCTTAGATGCACAGAGATCCAATGGTAAATTGACTTAAATTTGTGTTAATATCACACTACTTGGATTTTCTTTAAAGCCACTGAATTTTGCTTGAATATTATTTTTAAGGGGTGACCATATATAAGCCCATCTTATGGATGCCTTTTTCAGTACATTTTTATAATTAGTTCTAGTATTTATTTTTCTTTTCCTTTTGTTCCAACAGAATAACAGGCTTAGGAAACATGCTTTTGAGTTGAAAATGAATGACCTCACATACTTTGTGCTGGCAGCTGAAAACGAGCAGGATATGGATGACTGGATTTTCACTCTCAACAAAATCCTGCAAATAAACCCAGAAGGAACCATTCAGGAGAGGAAAAGTGCAGATCTCACTGATCTGAAACTTGGTAAGAGTGAATAGTCTTTTGTATTGTTTTGGGTTGTTTTAATCAAATGCAAAAAAATTGCACCTTCAGGTATCACTATTGAATCATTTTAACTGCCTGAGTCTGTAATGGATTCTGCACCTATTGATATCTGACGAAGCAGCACCAGTCTTTTGGCAATCCCTGGACAATGTCATTTAACTCCCCACAGATAATTTTCAAAAGGCTGTGGGGGAGGTAAAGCTGCTCCCCACAAAGTCAGCAGGAGCAACGTGGCTCTGCTTTGCATATGCAGCTCTTTTTCAGATAGAGTCCTCTCTTTCAATGATCTTGCTAATACATTGTGATTTACTGTCTCAGGAGTCTGAGGGTTTTAAAGAGTTTTGTGCTGGAGAGAGGTTAGATCAGTTCTTTTTCCAGCGTTTTGTTTTCGTTAAAAATCTAGAGCTAATAATTAAAAAAATTCCAGCTGTGGTATATTGTTCTTTCCCTGGAAGCTTATTGACTTCATTTCTTGGTTTTATAAGTTTGTGTATTAATATGCTTCACTGTGGAAGAGAGAATTGGATGCTCTGTTATACTGCACTCTTCATGTGGCAGTAACTCATTCCCCCACATAATAAATCCACGTTCAGTTTGGATGAAACCCAGCTGAAATTCTAAGACTGGAAACACTTGAAACCTTAATACATATTTGAACTGCTTGTGCTCTGAGCTGAATGAAAGCTTTGAATCCACATGCTTCTGGATCTTGGGGAAGTTTAGAGCTAATTGAAGGCTTTAGCCTGGTGTTTACAATAAATTCTGATTTTGGAGAGACAGGATACTCTTCATATAGCCAAAGATGTTTTTATAATTTGTAGCCACAAGAGACTTGCACTTCAGAATCAGAGAAGTACTTTTGAAAATCCCACCCGTGAGGGATATTAATGAAATAGAAAGAAATATATGCATAAAAGGTCAAAGACATAAGACTAACAGAAAACAGAAGTCTCTACTGGTAAAAACCCTGATAACAAGCAACAGGAATGTACTATGGAGTTAACTTGTCAAAAGACATGATGCTTTCTTGGCAGAAGAGCTCTAAATGGCTGTAATGACTTTTTTCACATTGGGCTGAATTACCTGGTGAAAGCAGAATGGTCCATGGTGAGCTAAGTAAGGCAAAGGAGTTGCTATATAGTGCTGGATGTGCAGCTAATGGAGTCCAGGCTGCATCCCTCCCCTTCCCAAAGAGCAGGTAAGGTCCTGTCTGTCTTTACTGGGACTCCAAAATCTTTCAGTTAACAGGAACACTTGGTGTTGCCTCAGAAGGGACTGAGAGAGCAAAGGAAGGTGTCTTTGTTGTGGGCATGGATATTTGTCATGGACGAATGTGTCGGACATTTCACTGAGGAGTAGAGGCAGGGCTTTTGTTTGAAAGCTTAAATGTAGACTAAGTTACAGTAAGCACCAGTGGGAGATGAGGTTGTGGAGGACAGAGGTTTACATTAGTATCTCTTCCACTGGTGAGCTTGGTGATAATAAAGGGAATAAAAAGAAATGGCATGGGGATAGATTTTCTTTTTCCTTTTTTTAAGCCAAATGGTAATAGCAAGTATAATAAAAACATTTGCTTATTTTTTCCTTCTTTTCAAGACCCTGCAGAAGTTTCAGTGAATTATGATTGCTCTCAAGAAGAGACTGATTCTTCAGAGAATGCCTTGCACCCAGACTTCTCAAAAGTAATGGATTTATCTTTATAAGTTTAGTGGAAGGTACTGCTTAGGTGAAAAATGACTGCCAATAGATTATTATTAATATTGTGAAAGGTTTGAAAATATAACACATCCTGTTATGATTGTTAAAACCATGACAAGTGACAGGAATAATTTTCTTTCTGAACAGCTGAAGGCTTTATTTAAATGAGAAAAGCTCCACTGGATGTAAAGAAAGTAGGTGCTTTGAGTGGTTTGGTTTAGACCTATGAAGTAAGTTAGGGTCTGGTTCCTGCAGTTATCTGTGAAATATTTACTGGTTTTAATTGCATTTCAGAAGATTTTGGTCCTTGGAGAGCCAGGATTTCCTGTGTGACTTGCAAGAAAACAAGCTGTGCACTGCTCATTGCCTTCTGTAATTTCACTGAAAGATGCATGTAGTATCAGGGGAGGCATTTTGTCCTCTGGATCTCATAAACTGCTTCATGTGGATGAGATAATTGTAGATGGTGCTAAGAAGCTTTTGATGAAAAGCTACATTGGAAATATTTCACTATTTTTTTCTTAAATTTATGTATGATTGTAATCTTCTGTCAGTGAATTACTATAGCCATGTGCTATTTGAGGATGATACTCCCACAGATTTGAACTGAAAGCAGTATGTGCAAATGAGGACAGAATTTGTTTTACATTTTACTGTGTGTTGTATTCTCATATATATGAAGTGGCCTCCTAGAATTTAAAAATAAAATTAAAAATTAAAAACAAAACAACCAACCAACCAGATAAAATGTAACTGAGTTTATCTGTTAAGGACAAAAGTAGTATCTGATCAGCTTGTCTGTGGATAGATACTTTCTAATGGTTTAGTTAATGCAGATATCTCAAAGGTATCTTAAAGATTTCTCAAAGACCACTAGTGGCCTGCAAGGCTAAAATAGATAGTCTGCATGTTGTGTGATGCTTGTATTGCCCTTTGTATGGTTAATTCCTGTTCTGCCCCCCTTGCTCTGTAGGCCTGGCCACAGCAGTGATCTGTGGCCTGTCCCTAGTCCATGGCAGGTAAATCTCCTGATCCCATTTCCACCCAAACCAGTACACCATGAACATATCAGGACCTGCTTCTGCAAGTTAAGAAATGAATACAGAGCTCTTGGTCTTGCTGTGCAGCTTCTGCTTGTTACTTAATGTGTGTCAGCAATGTCGTGCTATTGTGAAAAACACAAAACATTGAATGGGACCTAAACAAGAGCATAGCCTGTACCATGTCAGCTAAGGTTCGTACTCAGTCTTGGGCAACCAGGAAAGTTGTGGACTCTGTCAATAGTTCAGAGATTGAAAACTAAAGAAAAGTTAGGAAAAACAAAGTGCAAAGAAAGACTGAAGGAACTGAAAAACTGTTTAAACTGAGAAAAAAGCTTTCAAAGATATCATGGGGGATCTGTAAGGGGAAGGGACTGTGTAGGGCATACTTCACATACTGCACGAGTGGGCTTAAATAGTGAGGAAAAATTTATCAAAGTTAGCCATAGTGATAAACTTTTTAAAGGTAGGACAGGACAGCACCAGGTGGCTTCAGGAAGTTGTTGAGTTGATGTTATCAGAGAGTGTATTGTTAACTTAAGCATGTATCCATCAGAAATAAAATAAGTGTGAGTGATCCTGCCTTGTGGCAGAAGGATGGATGAGGACTCCCAGCTTTACCTTTGGATGACACGCTGCAGTCTGTGTGTCTGCCCACCTGTAAGGCTGAGCTGCACTTTCCTGCTCCCCTTTCTGCCCTCCCTTTGACACAAGTGATTTCTGTGGGGCTGGGTTGTTTGGTTTTTTTTTCTTCAACTTGGGAGTCCCCACTGCATTTTAGTGCAGTGATCCACCATTCTCAGATCTTACACAACAGATTCTTTAGTAATGTATATGAACTTGAATTACTTAATTGATCTGTTTTGGGGTTCCTTAGAAGTATATCATGGCCTGAAAATCCCTGGTTCACAAGCATATAACCTTCAAAGAGTGCTTGAAGGTGCTTTGGGATAACTACTGCAGAAATGAGAAGTGTTGTTACAAGTGAATCATTGATCATTCATTTAGAAGTCTAACAACTCTATGGATTTCTGTTCTTGTGCAGAAAACTAATTTATTGTCTGTCACCACAGTATATCACAGAAACAGAAGAAACAGTGAAAGCCTCTCGAAATACAGAGCGACTCAATCTTTTCTCTTTGGATCCTGATATAGCAGTAAGTGATTTTTTATTTTTTTTTTTTTCCCCAACCCCTAAGTTCACAGAAGTTTTAACATATGGGTGGTCTGAGCTAACTGGGTTAGCTAAGCTACCAGAGTGGATTGGAGTTCAGCAAGCAAGTGGGTATACCAGAGACTTCAGCTTAGGGTGAAGGGTGAGGGAAGCTGCCTCTAGTCCATAGAGATTTCTAGACTCTGCCCGTATCTGATCACAGAGTGATTGAGGGTGGAAGTGGTCTCTGGAGGTCATCTAGTACCCTCTAGCTAAACCTTGAAGCATTAAAGCAAACTGCAGATATTACAGGAGCAGAACCTTCTCCTGGAGTATTGGGTATGTTACAAGAACAGTGTTTTATTGTTACTCATTACACTGCATTTGACTACAAAAACATGAATGGATAGAAAAAGCAGTGGGAGGTACAGTTCAGTGTACAAAAGGCTATCTATGTGAAAAAAGTTTAGCTGGAAATGTAGGGAGTGCAAATTGCTTCTCTTCCTATCTTCAGTTTGCTTATCATTTAGTGTCAGAGTTCATGATTCAAAGAATGTTGTTCCTTGCACTGAATGTACATTTGTTGGTGATTTAACTGCAAACTTTATTTTAGTTAAAAAGAAGACTTCAGTAAAATCGGGACCAGTATATATTCGAACTTTAACCTCTTGTCAATCAACTGTAGCTCCATTGTTAAAAATATTAAGCAAATTGAACTAGTGGTATGATATATAAGGGGAAAGAAAAGGTCTGAAATCTAATCCTAAAATGTGTTGTTACAATGTGAAAATCTGAGGCTGTTTAATCTATATGAGGAAATTCAAAGCTAAAGTTTCAGAAGCAATAAGTAAACAAGAAAAAAATCTGTTCTAAAATTATAGGAAACTGAACTTGCATCCCTAATTCTACCACTGACATCATGTGTGTCCTCAGGCAATCCTTTTGCTTCCTAATCTGTAAATCAGGATAACACTCATTTGCTATGGTAAAGTGAAGATATCAGCAGTGACTTTTTGAGGTTTTCAGGTGCTTCAGTGATTGCCAAGACCTTTAAAAAGCTTGTCTAGTTTTAGAAAGCCATGCTTTTCCCATGTATAACGAGTCACCCAACTTATTTCAGTCATTGAATCCTCAGAAAAAGGAGTTTCCAGGGACAAACTTGGTGATCAAGCCATTTGAAGAAAAGCCTGCAAAGAGGATCCTGATAACTTGCAAATCCCTCAGTTTGAATCTCCAGGCCTGTGTTACTGAAAATGAAAATGATCCTTCAACCAATGTAAGCTTGATTTATTTCCATCCGTTTTTTCTCTTTCATTTTTTCTTTTTTTTTTTCTTTTTTTCTCTCTTTCTGTGCGCTTGTTACTTTGGAAAGAGAAGGTAAAAGGAAAGTTGTATCACACAGGCATGCTGCATTCACTCCTCCTCCTCTGCCCATCCCTTTGGATTGAATAATGAAACTGATAAACTTTTCAGTAAACATTTTGAAGCTGATTTGTATTGCAGACTTTTAGCTACAGTTCAATGGGGAATGAAAAAATGTTAAAATCTTTGAGGATTCTTAACAATTGCTATAAGCAGAACAAGTTTAAACTGCCAAGACCTATGTAGGGAGACAACTGAATATCGGTTGCTGGGGAACTGTTGTTTTGTTTTTCAGAGAGAGACCAGGAACCGAGCAGATTAAATTACAGAAGAGAAAGCAAAATAGAAAGGACTGGATGCTTCTTCTAGTGTAAAAGCCCAGCTAAAAACAGGACAAAACAGAAAATTCTGCTTATTCTTACTTGAAGAAAAAAGGGCAGGGAAAAGCGACATATAGCTGTCCATTCATAGCTTTTAGTTAGTTCTCCTCTGAAGCAGGAAAGTTTTGAGAAATAAGTGTCCTGGCAACTCGACTTTCATACATTACATATGAGGCATTGATTTTTTTTTTTTTTTCCCATTTGAAGATGACCTCTACAGTGAGTGCATATTCAGCATGATGTAATCAATACTTTTTTTTGGCAGACTGGAATAACGGTTTAAATGAAGTCACGATAACTGTACCAAGGGAATTCGCTACAGAGGCTGAGAAAGAATAGAATGTTGTACTTCTTAGGCATTGTTCCTTATCTCCACAGTTTTCAGATTCTGATTTCTGGACAGCTCAGGAGGTATTATTCTGAGACTGATTTATTTCATCAGAACTATGGAGGCGCTTTGGAGGTTACTTACAGTCCTAGGACTTCATTCCCTGGTACCATGTGATAGAATAAGTGGGTACTGTCAGGGCGGTTTGAATGCTTTTGGTTTCCTAGCAAAATGGAACATGTGTTTCCCACAGAATAGAACGCCCACACATTTGTTTTTGTACCAGTAAACATTTTTCATCTACTTATATTTGTCATCTTTGTGCCATATTTCTGACAATCCCTGGAAAGCCCATCCTCATTCTTCTTTCTTTTATAATTACTCTGAATCTACATTTTAAAAATCCTGTAACATGTTTCTCTGGGGCTCCTGCTCGTTTACTCTAATAATTATCTGTGACAAATACATTTGTTTTTTATTCTGTGAGTTTCTAAGTTAGCTGTCAATTACTGTTCTGGCATATTGTTAACAAATTACCTTTAAAAACTCCTAAAATCACATGGTTGGAAGCTAACTTTGGCAGGGGTGTGTGTGAGCATGTTTTTAATGAATCAAATAATCTGTAAATAATATTTGTTTGCTTTCTTTTTTTCTAGCTGCAGGAACCAATTAAAAGACAGAGTTTACCCCCTTGCTCTCAGTTACAGCTGTGTTATGTTTCTGGTATTTTCTCCAGGTAGAGCCTTTCTTTGTGAGCGTGGCACTGTATGACATCAGGGATGGCAGGAAGATATCTGCTGATTTTCATGTGGATTTGAACCACACACTCGTTAGACAGATGATTTCAGGTTCCTTGTTTTCATTAGAAAATGGCACTGTTGAAAATATAGACCCAAACGAAATGGAAGAACCACATGTCAAGGGTTTCCCAGAAGAATGGCTGAAATACCCAAAACAGGTATTCCACATGACTTGCATGACTTAGTGACTCGTGAGACTTATTTTAGTTCAGTAGTAGTATTCATTTTCATCAGAGAATTTATCTGTATTAACAGTGGTTCCTGTTCTCAAGAATACTCTTTCTTGTGTGTCAGTGGTACTTGTATACAGTTGCTTGATTTTTGAGCTCCCTGTATAGACTTTAAAACTGTTTACCGTCCAAACTTTGAAAAACGTTAGTCTCTGTTATTTAGAGAAACCTTCCATGTTTCCTGTGCTCTTTGGGTTCATTTGCTGACCTCTCCCAAACCAGCCAAACAAAATCACAACTAAAAGCTATACCTAGATGCTACATTAATCTCAAAGTACTTCCGTATACTTGCTGTTAGCCTCACCCCAAAACCCCATACATTACCTTTTCTAGTCCCTGTCATTCCCCTGCGGTGTGACTGATTTAGGTCAGCGTTTAAGTGCTGTCCAAGAGGAACAGTGAGGTTAACTGATGCTAACATGGTCATACTGCTTCTTGACTTGAGTCAGTCTGTTCACAAGGTGCTGCATGTGCGCCCTGAATATGTAGAGATAATAATCCTCGATAATCCTTTCTGCATTTGCTTTGTTACTGTTTCCATCAACAGAGAGCGCTGGCAGTATTTAATTGCTCCGGTCTTGCTCTGTACTTTTTAACTATTCTCCCTTTGATCCACAGGCTCTTTTCTCCATAAGTAATCCTCATTCTGAGATCGTATTAGTGGCAAAAATAGAAAAGGTGCTTACGGGAAACATTGCCAGCAGTGCTGAACCTTACATTAAGAATCCTGATTCTCTTAAGGTAATGTAACAGGAACAGCGGTTCCTTCTTTGTCAGCTTCAGCCTATTATAAGCTGAAGACATTGCAAATTCTGCTCACTAATCTCACCAGTATGTGAGGAGGACAAGCTGAGCGGGACAAGCTCACAGGAGACCTACACCTAAGAGAGCAAGTGTCCGGGCTTCATTGACTGAATGAATTACCATTTTGTCTGCAACATCTGAATCCATTTGTGGTGCATTCCTATGCTAGTTAATGTCTTTGCAGAGTGAAATTCTCTTCCAGCAGCCTTTCAGAAAGTATGAGTTACTGCACTTCATATGCAAGTAAAGTTGGTGTAGGCACCTGTTTCTTTCTGACAGCAGGCAGAACATCTGCATTGGTTGTATTACAGGAAACTGGAATAATAACTGTAACTAATACAGTTCTGACTGAAGGGATGGTGAAGGGGTTTAATTCAGCAGCAGCATCATATTCATCTGTGATGTTTTTGCTCTCTACCCAGAACCTTCTGTTATGGGCAGTATCAGGCTAAATTATTTTAGTGACACTATGGGCTCTTCAGCAGAGGAGTACTTGGACATACTCTGTGCTATATTTCAGAAATTATAATGATATTGATGAAATAATTAATATTTTCTTTTTTTGTAGTGTGCACAGAAAGTGTTAAAATCCAATAAACAGTTCTGCAGCAAGCTGGGGAAATACCGTATGCCATTTGCTTGGTCAGTGAGGTATGTATTAATTATTTTTATCATTTTATAGGCATCTTCTAGCTTATTCTGCTCTTGGACTTGTATCCTTTTATTCTTTTCCACTTTTTCTACCTGAAGCTAAGCAAAGCTTTCTGTGTGGTCCAGGACCCCAGAAGATCCTGCAGCTTTATTATTTTATTGCTGTTTTTCACACAGTTGAACATTGGTTACTTTCTCATTAAATGTTACTGTTATGGAATTTTTCCTTCAGGTATGTAGTGAAGTTGCCAGGGAGTAGCAAAGGTGGCTGACAGAATAGCAATTTATCATGAGCTCTACCAATGATTTGGTGCTAAAAATTACCAAAGAGATTTCAAAGTCAGAGTTCTCACAAGAATTTCCTACAAAGATAACTCTGAAAGAGTTGCAGTTGCCACCTAAAATATAGACGCACAAGTTTGAAGCTCTGCTCTTGTTATGATGCCTGTTGGGTTTTAGGAAAAATCTAACCAAGGATTTGGAGGTTATGGTGCCCCTGAAACAGTGCCTTGGGGGTGATATTGAGGGATTATGCTTCAGGTCCTCTTGCAGTTTTAATGGTTGCTAGGTGTCAGAGAGCTGTTATTTTCTTGTTTGGCAGGTCAGTTGAGTTTTATTGCAGATCAGTGCAGTGGCAGTAATGGAGTTTTGTTCTTCGTCTCTCTCCTCCTTTTGTTTTTTCCTTCTCAGTCTTCTGTGATTTTCTCAGCTTACTGATATCCTGAAGTGAGAGAACTCCCTGACTGAGACCCTCCTGCATGTCCCTGTGACAACTGTCCCTTATTTCTGCCATGTATAGAGCAGGGAGTATAAAATTTTATATTCCCTAAAAAAGGAAAGCTGTCAATTGCCAAGTGAAAGCATTCCTTCTCTGTGGCTTCTGTTCTGACCATGGCAGGCCAGGTGGAGAGCTGCCTGAAGCTCTAGGGAGGAAGGAGGAGTGAGTGCTAGGTGAAAAAGTCATGTTGTGCCATTGCTGTATCTCTGTTGCTGAGAGATAGCTCTGTGTGGCTGTGTGCTTCTGGTGTGGAGGTACGGAACACCAGAAATGCATAGTTTCCCCTGCCACATATAGGCAAAAGCTTATGATTTTAGAATATGGTGCTTAGATGGCATAGGAGAAAACACACAGTAAGGTACAACTATTTGAAGAGTTCATTTATTTTTTTATTGACATACGTTTTTGTCAATATCCAGTAGGAACAGGCAAAGTACGTGCATGCTCAAGAGAAAAGCAGATAATGTTTTCTCATCTGTCATTGCAAGCTCGATTAATATTTACTACTTCTGTGTAGCCAAAGGACCATTCATCAAAGTTATATTGGTGGATGTCTCTTGAGTTGACAGAGCTACTTCTAGCGTGTAACGGACCGTAAAATGGCAAGAGCTGCAGGCTTGACATCAGACTGACTTGAGGCTTTTTATTAACTCTGTCCTGCCTGCCTGTGGTCTGTGGAAGTACCATCAGTGCTGCAACTCAGTCATTGCTGTAGCTATCTTTAGGTGGCATGATTATTTTAACTAGTTCAGGGACTGACTAGTCACTCACGCATGTGGAGAAAGCTAAAACATTCTTATGAGTCTTGAGCAAATCTTATCTCAAAGTGTTTCTTGCCCCAACAAAAGACCAAAACCAAACCAAAACCAGAAATATTTTCTTCTGATTTTGAAGAAAGCACATTTCCCTTTCATAGGATTCTCCCAAGAGACAACCCCTAGTTGCCTGTCAGTGAAAGGCAGCAGCAGAAGCAGGGTTTGGGCTGTGCTGCACTATACTGGTACCCAGATGCTGGGCTGTGTTTGTGCTGCAGCTGTACTGCCCAGGTGCCTCAGCCCTGTAGCTGCAGGTCTGCGCCTGCTCTGCCTAAGAGAAGTCTAACAGGCATGAATGAAGTTTTACTTCTATCCATGTAAGGTGGATAGCACCTTGAATGCCTGTCAAGCTAGGGTGTACTGAGAAAATGCTGCTTTTCAGAAAATGCTCCTCCCCTTCCAGTTCTGTGTTATTTCAGATATTTTATCATTGAAATACCAGTTGGCAACTCCTTGGCCTTTGTAATCATGGGCCATTTTGATTTGGAGTAAGGAATAAAATAGATCAAACTTGATTAATAAATAGTGCTCCACCAGACTTAAACCTGCATGTGAGTTTTTTGAGTTCTAGTAACATGGCATATGGTAGCAGCGGCTTCCAGTCGCCACAGCCATGTGAGCAGAAGTGTTTTCTATAGGTGGATTGCTCTGCCTAACTGCTACTAATCTCTGTGGAGCATAGCAGTTGCTGCTGCTGCACCCAACAGTATGTGTTGGGTAAATGAATAGAAATTTTCCTTTTGGAATTCCATGCAGAATGGTTAATTGACACAGGCTGGAATGTGGCAAAGGACACAAGGCAGGATGAGAGCAATAGAAATCCGTTTGAGATGAGCTTTGTCGTGTGATGTGGGTACAGGAATACCTGGGAGTCTGAGCCGTCATCAGTCTGTTTCCTTGAGACTTTTTGTCAATGGAAACCCTTGGCTCTGGTCCCATACTTTTTCAGTTTCAGAGATGGCAATGACTTGTTTCACTGGGTATTCTCTCTGAAATGACAGGTTCCTTTTTCAATGTGCAGTCCACAAGTCTTAGAAAATAAGATCAAAGAGATCTCTGCATTCATAGTATATTTTTACTTTCCTTAGGACAGGATCAAATCATTCCTAAATACATCTAGCCAATATATCTGACTGTGATTTCTCAAATATAAATGGGAATGTATGCTTGTGGTGTACAAGCACAGTGCACAAATGCACAGTGAGTTCCACGTTTTGCAGACTTCCTGTGTGTGCCTTACACAGATGGCCTGCACATGGGCAGAGGACATAGCTGGGGTTTGTGGACATCCCTCAGTTCCAGCAGGCAGTATTTTTGGATGACATCCTAATTCAGTGTTTCACTGCCCATACCATTAAAAGGCTTTCCTCCCATCTGCAGAATTAATTACAGAGAATGTACTTGGGTGTGTTTATCAGCCCTTAAACTTTTTCATTATAAATCACATTATGAGATAACAGTGTAAGAATCATTGACCAAATACACTACATGTGCAAACTTGTTGGTATCAGGGATGTTGTACAAGGAATTTATTTAGTTCATTGGGTCAAATTCTGCACTCATTTGCATCTGTTTATGTATTAATGTTACTCAGGGCTCTGGTAAAAGCACAGTATAATTTGGCCCTATAAAATCTATTTCTGTTTTCACAGCTTGAAAATAGAAGTTTCCACACGAGGCTGTCGCACTACAGGGGTAAAAATGGTTTGGCTATGATAAATAACAAAAACCTAGGTTTGGAAATGTGTTTTCCAGTTATTTCATTCTGGCATTAACCACACTCCTGGTTTTGTGTGGAAATTTTCCCCCCTTAAAGCAGTTACAGATGGCCACAGTGTGATTTTTACGTATACTACATTTAATGAGCCAAAATCTTGACAGTTGAGTATTGTGCATATGAATGAAACTCTTAATTAGCTTAGGTGGCATCCAGTTTGTTAGCATTGTTCAAAAGCATGACTCAGGGTTCCTCTCTGAATTCTTGCTGGCATTGGTGGGATCTGGTGTCTGCTCTTGCAGGTATAATTACGGTGTGTGTTAGAATTACAGCATGTCAAATCCATCTTCCATTCTCATATTCCTGCCAGAACTGCCAAAGTTTGCAAATATGTGCCTGAGCTGCATATTGTAGATATGAGGAAACTTCACTCACAGAGATTAGTTTTTACACTCTGCTGTTTTTTCAAACCTTCTCTACCCTCATAAATTTCACGTTTTAGAGCCTAATATTTGAATCCTTCAACAGCTCGTGTAGCTGCTGGTTCGGTTCTCAGCTGGCGTAGGTTGATGTAGCTGAAGGTAGTGAGTCTGCACTGATATACAGTAGCTGCAGATCTCACACTGAACTTCTAACCTTGGAGGTGAGCAATTTTTCCACAAATCGTAAGCCACTAAAAAAGTAGCTTTTTCTATCTTAAATTGTGAACATTGTGTAGGTTTTCCGTGCTTAAAGAATTTTTATGATTGTGGACTATCAGCTAACAATGTCAGAACAGAACAGTAGAATCATAGAAACGCTTTAAATACTGAGGTGAAGTTTCGGTTTCTTTAGTGAATCCTGTTAATTTGTTTTTCTCTAATTTAACACCTTCAGAATATCTTCAGGATTTTAGTTCTGTGAAATTTTTCTTACTAAAATCTCTCTGGTAAATACGTAACTGGCAGTAAGGAATCTTTAATATATTAGACAAGTATTGGACTCCTGGATTGTAGAAGTGGTTTATTATGTTTCCTTTTCTTTATGTGACAGTTGTCATTCTTAAATGCCTTCAGTATGTTCATTGTGATGAGGAGCACTCCTGCTCCACCTACAACTGGCAGAAAGGATCTAGCAAAACATGGGATTGCATTTACTTAACTGCAGATGTAATACACATAATACTTGCTGCTCTGGCAGTTCTTTAGCTTTAATGAGCCAGGGGAATGGAGATACCAGTACAGTTTCACCAGCAGAAAGTAATCTAACTCTTTCCTGAGTGCATAAAGCATATCTGTTTTTAAGAAAGATTGTCTTGTTTTCAATGGACATCTAAATTGCTCTTGAGCTTTACATAAACAGAGTATTGTGTGTAAGTTGGAGCGTTAAAAATATTTATCTATTTTTGTGTTCTGGATATCTGGTTTCAAGCCTTTAGTTTTGTCCTGGCTGTATTATTTAGGCTGGGATATGCTGCTGAACTGACAAAGAGCAGTTCTATAGGTAGGGCATATCATACCCAGGGAGCACTGGTGCTGGGGAGGAGTGGTTGTGGCAGAAGGACTCTGTAAAGCCCTTCTGACTCCAAACCTGAGTGGCCTGAGGGGAGGAGGTGACAGTGCTATGTCCCTGAGCCTCCCGGGCAGCAGTGCTCAGCACCACTAACCCAGAGTGAGCTACTTCCAGCACAGACCTGGTTCTTTTTTCCTTTTACACTATGAACATGCCCAACTCTGCCTTGGTAAGTGCCCCTACACCCTGCTGTGCTGAGCAGTGGTTTGCTTGGTGTGAGAGCCTGAACTGGAATTAGTTAATAAGCTCCAGTAGAGCCTGGGTTTGCTTAGCATCACATTGCAGAGCTCGGTGGCACAGCAGAAATCACTCACTGAATGCTTTAGTCCTCTCTGTTAGTCTGGAAAAGGAAGCACAGAAGCAGTGCTGAGCCCAAGAAATATCAGTGTCATCAATACTATATCCACATAATAATTATTAAATATTTTTTTCTTTCTTTCTTTTTTCTCCTGACAGCAATTTAATAGATTTGTAAAGTAAGTGGTGGCTGTCAGGAGTTAGGTCTGCTTTCTCCCTAATAAGTTAAGATTTTTGACATGGTGTGTTGGTGTGGACCTTATTCCCCCTGACTGCTGAAGGCAAAAATCTCATAGAAGAGATTATTCTCTACAGTTACAAAGAAATGAAATAGTGGTGCTTCTCTCAGTTAATTAAATTAAGACACGGTGCATTTGTACTCATCCTTGGGATCCTCTTCCAAAGGTTTACTCCATTATTTTGCATCTGGCAACAATTTGTGCTGGCATCAATTCTTCTCACTGGCAGTGGAACACAGAAGTAAATTAAGGAAGCAAGATTGGCCAAATGATTCACAGAACAGCACTTAGTGTCAAGAACATGTTACTTTTGTTAAGCAATGTTTTTGCATACTACAGTTGAATCCAAGGTTCATTAATTTGGATGGCTGTTACATTATCTAGTCCAGCCAGCGGGTATGACCCTTGAGGATATACAAAGGGCACTGGAATGCCTTAATTAAATTCTGCAAGTGTCAATGA
>NW_010294910.1:54486-68333 GCF_000700745.2 Antrostomus carolinensis
GTGCATAACAGCTGATACTTATTGTTCCCAGTTATAGACAGATATCCTTTTCTTCCATTTTATTTGGCACTTCGTAACTGGTTCACCAAAAATTTAGTCAGTGCTCCACAAATTTGTGAAGGAAACTAAGCGCTGGTGAGGCTGCTGGAGGACACAGAGTAGATTTAATGCATAGGAAGATTGAGTAGAGGTCTCTAACCTGGTTCTCCAAAAGCATATATTTCTTTACGTGGTGAGATGTAGTGCTTGGGATTTGACATCTTGCTATGATTTCTGGTATCTAAAATAATAATGATTTTCATTGGATAATAACTTCTTGGACGAAACTGCCTATTGATGTAATATATTCTTCAAAATGCTTCCTTGAAATAAGGAGTCAGTCTCTTTGTTGAAGTGAAGAGTCCTGCCCTTGATGTGTGAGCAAGATGGGAAGGTCCCATCAGGCTCAGGGTAGTGGCTCTCAGCCAGGCATGGCCTCTCTGAGGCTGCCCTAAGAGCTTGCCCAGAGGCTGGAGAAGGCAGCCTTGCAGCCAGGGCGATGGAGGGGCAAGTGGGAGCAGAGGGCTGGCTCCAGTGAGGTGCTCTACACTTCCAGCTTCCTCAAGTGAGACTTAGCTACAGAAGAGGAGGAGAGAATGGTGGATGCTGAACTAGATGGTGATCTGTTCTAGCATTAAACTCTAGCAACTCCAATCTGAGTAGTCACACTGCACATAAGGTCAGAGGGGACTGTCTGCATCACGTAAGATTAAACAAAGTCTTACGTCTTCACAGGACTGGGACTGTACGTGCAAGTAAACTGAAATTGCTGGTGCTCCTGCAGATGTACAGCTCAGAAGAGCTTTCTTGTATGAAGCTCTGCAGGAAGCCCTTGAATTTGTATAAGAATTCATATCATAGCCTTGTTAAAAGATACATGACTATTTCAAATGTTCAAATATATATATGTGTGAGTGTGAGTGTTTATAAACATGCCATTTTTAATTCTTTATAGACCAGTGTTTAAAGATAATCAGGGAAATGTTGACAGAGACTCCCGATTCTCACCTTTATTCAGGCAAGAAAGTAATAAAATTTCCATGGAAGATTTGATTAAACTAATAGCTGAATACAGAAGGTAAGGAACAGTTTTTAATTTGATTTGAGAAGGAATAAAAGCTTCATAAAGCTGTGCAGAATAACTTTCACAGCTTTTTTTCTTCATTTAATACAGTGTGCCAAAGTAGCCGTATTAAATTAGTGTTTTTCACATTAGCCTGTTACCTGCCAAAAAGTGCTTTAGGTTGGACTTTCAAGGAAAACTGAAATTTCATTTGGCACATTAATAAACATTATTATAACCTAAAGATAGTTATTCCTGAAATTTGGCACATTAATGAATGTTATTATAACCTAAAGATAATTATTCCTTAAATTAGCTTCTATCAGGGGAGATGCAGGTACAGTAACCCAACAAGAGATCATCATCTAGGGGTGGGGAGGGGGGAAATGGAATTAAATTTAAAAATAAAATAAAATAAAATGAAAATGAAATAGCATTCTTTAATGGTTTCCCTACTCGTTGCTTTTGTTTGTTTGAGTCTCCATGACAAACTGGAGAGTGGACATGGGAAGGAAAAAACTTCTTTAAATGTTTGACAGTGTGTAAATTAGTGAATAGCGGTTTGGCTGGATAGTCTTCCATACAGGTATAAATCAGGTTAATCCTAGAGCAAGAGTCTTTGTTTATACTGGATAAGTGACATGAGAATTAAACCACAGGTTTCTTCCTATCCCTTCTACTCTAAATATGCCTAGAAATGAATTAATCTAATTAACTTCTCCTGTTCCATTTATATAAAATCAGATAATAGAAATATTGAATGTCAACTACAGGGACTGGACCAGACCCTTAATCTCTTGTGCCACCTTACTGTAACTGGTCAGGAAACTTTACTGAAATTCTCACTACTTTTATTAGAGTTGGCACTGCTGGGTTTGTCTGTATAAAACATCTCCTAGATAAATGGAATTTAGTATCACAGTTTTGGCACTTGCTTGGGCACAAGGAATATGTCTTGGTCATTTTTCAGCATGGCAGTTACAGAAGCCATGATGCTGTCAAATCCTCTCATCTCAGTGGTCATTTAATTCCTTTTAGAGAACATTTGATTCAGATTTTAGAAAGAAAAAGTGGGTAAGTTGATTCTCATAAGGTTTTGTTCATCAGTTTCTTCCTCTCCTACAAAATATGCTATAACGTTGCTTGCAAAGAGAAGGCAGGGATGAGACCAAGAAAGAACACAAAGCAAAACACATTTATTTCCTGCTTTTGTATCTGATTTGAGTTTAATAGCCAATAGATGTATGTTAAATGTGCTTAATATATATTTATGTCTTAAATCAGGGTCTGTTTTTCATTTTAGATTAATTTCTATAATGGATCTCATCTTCCTTGTTCTAATTTTCTAAAAAAATTTCATTTCTGTCATTGCAGAGCAGAGAAGATTAGCAAAATACAGACTATACCTGGCTGTTTGGATATTGCAGTTGATTGTGTTCCTTTGGAACATCCAAGTATGATTCCACTTTATAATTAATTATTATTATTAAATAGGACATTGTCATAGGCTTTCCAGCCCTAATTACTATCTTAAGACAGTTCTGGTAGAAGTGTCCATTGTTGTATAGAAAAATATATACAGAGAAGTGTTCTTGATTTGTTTTAATTTAATTACACCATTCTTTTTGTGCAGATGCACCCCTGCAGTATGGAACACAACATGCTGTGAATCCACATGTAATGAAAGTTCAACAACCGCTTTTTGGTCTCATAAGGGATTAGGCCAAATTGCTGAGTGGACTTCTGTAGCTTGAGGTTAATAACCTTGCACTGTTGATGGGCTGTGATGCAGCCATATGAATTAGCACATATGGGACATGCAGTAGGTTTCAAGAATACAAACTAGATGGAGGGCTTCATTCAGAAGCTGCTCTGGCATCAGTGCAGCAGCTGCTAAGATAGATGCTTCTAACTGGATCCTTCTGTCACTTAAATTTTCTGTTTCAAGGGCTGCATTTCTGTGTCCCCCTCAGCAAAAAGCTCAGAACCATTGAATTCCTCTGAAGTCTATCATCACACATCTTTATACCATCCTTATGTGGTATTAGATAAAAAAATAGTTTCACTAACATTTCAAAAGCAGTTTTTATTTTTGAAATTAAAAGAAACTCAAAGTAGGCAAAATGATCCAAAGCAGCTTGTGACTTGTACTGTTACGTGACTTGGTGTGCACTGTGGCCAAGTGAAAGTCTGGCTTTAAAGGGTATGTGCTAGTGAAGTGCCCAGTTCCTGTGGAAAGTCAATGAAAATTCCCTCATCTGAAGAGTAACAGCTTAAACATTTCTTTGGTATGGGGAAAATTAATCTCACTCTGAATAAGTCTGTAAAATATTTAAAAAACTGTACCAGAGAACTTCTATGCTGTAGGATTCATTAAAATCTCTCTGAAAACTCTTCTTGACTTCAGCCAGCTCTGAAGGAAGCCTTGTAATAGCAGTATCTAGTTCTGTAATAACACCTCCTTCCCACCCAAAATAGGTCGTGCTAGGCTAGTGCTAAAGTCCTTCATTACCAGGAAGAGCCTTTGAAAAGCAGGCAGAAAGCAAATAGAAACCCACCTGCTATAGCTGGCATAACGCCGCTTCTCCCCCACCTGCTTGAACTGCAGAGGAGCTGCACTATCCTGAAACTTGGCAATTTCTTCTTGTGCTAGTTTAGAAGGAAGTAAAATTGGACATAGTGTATACAAGGGATCACCAGCTTCTTTCAGCTTCCTCACCACAAATTGGTAAGCTTTTCCTGTGGGTTACTCTAGAGTTTGAGGAATGAATTTATAGGCAGGAACTTCAAGTTGCTTTTCCCAGAAATAGCTTGGGACAACCCTAAGATAGGGACCCTTCTCAGTGGCTTTTGTGCAAACAGCCCTGGAGTTCTCCATGCTGAAATTAAATGTCTCACTGATTTAATAGTACAGGCAGACAGACTATGCTCTATTCATTTTTAATCTCCCCTTGTCTGGGTGACAGAGTGCTTATTTTCATCTTCTGTTTCTTGATCTGATTTCAGTTATCCCAATTGCATCATGTATTTAATCTAGTTCTGCACTGCTTGTTTCTTCATTTTGTTTACTATGTTATTAGATAATAGAAAAACTTAAATGAGATATTGAGCTGTAAAATTAATTAGAAACAGCATCACTTCAATATATTCTGTTGAAACTGACCATATACCGATGGTGCCATTATGCCATCAAATGGTGTGTGTCAAAAGAGTTTTTCAGTGCTGTGCTGTTTAACTCAAGTGAGATAAACTATTTAAGGATGATATATTGTAATTGTTCTGTGGTAACATGAATGCAATTTAAGGCAAGATTTGACCTGCTGTATCTCAGCATTACTTATTCTTTGCAAGTTAAGGCAGGATTTTACTTGTTCCATCTCAATATTACTTATTCTTAGTAGTAAGACTGTAAAAACAAACATAATATGTGATGGTTTTGTTTTCTGTTCTTTTGAAGACTGTGTAACTTCATCTTTTATTCCAATCAAGCCATTTAATGACGTAAAGGAGCATCAACCTACAGTGGAAGTTGAGGAGTTTGTAGAGGAATCAACAAAATATTCTCGACCTTACAGAGTATATAAGAACCAAATATACATATATCCAAAACACCTCAAATATGATAGCCAAAAATACTTTAACAAGGTACAGTATGTGACTAATTCAGGTCAGCACTGGGTAGTAGAGTACTGCATGAGCTCTCATTGAAATGAAGGAGTACTCATCATAAAGCGGGGGAAAACAGTCACTTGGCCTTTGATCTTTTTCGAATTTTGCAATCATGAAATACTGGTACAATTTTAATGAAATGAATCTATGGATTAATTTTAAGTTGTATCAGAGATTCAAAAAAAGATAATGTAGTAATAGCTTTTTCACAATTTTCAGAAGGGCTGTATTTTAATGAAATGATGTGTGCAGATAAAATTAATTGGATAATATTTGTAGTTCTTAAATGAAACTTGAGTACTACTTATGTTTTCATGGTGATTTAAAATTAAATTAAGGACCAGACACAGGTAAGCGCTGGTCACTTTATAATCTGTTTCTACACAGTTAAGTTGAGGCCTGGCCTGCATTTTGCCAGTTCTTGGAAATACTATTTCTAGTGATATCACTGTGACTTAAAGGCATTTTAAATGTTGATACACCATCTACATATTTCTCTGAGATTTTGAAAAGAGCTTATAATTTGCCTGGGTTTTTATGGGTATCCCATTCCTGATCTAAGCTTTAATGCATTCCTGTCCTTTCAGGCACGGAATATAACAGTGTGCATTGAATTTAAAAGCTCTGATGAAGAAGGAGCGAAGCCACTGAAGGTGAGCCACAACAAAAGTATATTCAGAGAGCAGTGTTTCTGAGGACGTTACTTATAAAACCCAGGAATCAGGGCTATACTAACCTGGAACAATTAAAGAGTGAATGTTGTCATGCATTGAGTTGGACTTGTGGGTCCCTTCCAACTCAAAACATTCCGTGATTCTGTAATCATATGCACCTTGGTTCTGTTTGATCCCAGCTAGTCAAAATGATTCCAGCTCACAGTGCCATTTTGCAGTGCCCACTTTCTGACTGCTGGAGGGGAAAGAAACTATTAGAAAACTTAAACATTCTTTACAGTGCAACTTGCTTATTCTAAAATTTACCATTTACCCTACATTTCTCACTGAGCTCAGGACACTTGCTTGAAAAGAGAGGCACAAAATTAGAACCACCTTAGACTTAATTCTTAACTTTGCTGTTGACAAAGGGCTATTGCATAGTATTGTTGTACTGTAGTTTTCCACCAATAAATAAAGTTGCCATCACTCAATTATTGAGAGCCTCCAGACCAGACTCTGCCAGCAAGGAGATTATTAACTGGTGTAGCTTTTGTAACATTGAAAAGTCAGTAAAAGCATTGTATTATGTATTGAACTGCATGAAAGTGAAATAGCTTTTGTAAAACTTTTTGCAGAAAACTGAAATTGATAACAGCAATGAAGAAGTCTAAGGAGTCTGCATTGCTTTGTTGAGTGTAGGGTAATTTTCACAGAATCAATGGACTTTTCCTGAAAGTGTGTATAGAAAATTTCAGGTCTGAGCACTGAAAATATTTCTTCTAATATTTGATCAAAATAATTGTCAATCTTTCATGATACTGTTTTCAAAGTACATATATTATTAGATATACCAAGACTAGTATCATCAGCAGAATTTCACAATGTAATTAAAGCATGTTACTTTTATCAGTGCATTTACGGGAAGCCAGGTGGACCATTATTTACAACGGCAGCCTATACCGCTGTACTACATCATTCCCAGAATCCTGATTTCTATGATGAGGTCAGTCTGCTTTTTCTTTCATTAAATGTCTGCCAGTCCCACATGTTTGCCAATGAAACAGCAAAGTATGTGTAAAGGATACTTCTGTTAAAATTGTCTGTGTATCTGGATGGGCCTGTGTTATGTAGATTTACATACTGTCTCATGTTTTGTTTTGGTTTTTTTCCTTAAATCAATTCAGTGAATCCTTTGTTTTGTAAGATGTTCTAAGTACAGTTAAGAAGCTGTAGAATTAATTAGGAACAGTCTAGCTGTCTAAAATGCATGTCTGGACTACATTAAGCATCCAGCTGCATCTCTGAATTTAATAGAAAAAGTAAACATTACGAAGAAGGGTGGAGTCAAATGTCAGAACAAATCCCTCTCTGTGATATAAGATCTACATTGGGGCATTTTTGTTGGTCCAGTGGTCAGAACAGAATGTGCAGTGGCATGTAGGGGCTTCAGCAAGTCATTTAGCTGGTGCTTTTGAGCATGCAGCTACAGAATGGAGTTCATACCTTGGCCTTTGCCAAATGTTAGTTGCACGTGCATCTCTACATTTCACCAACACCAAGTATTGATTCCCCAGGCTTTCTGCAGGGGAACCTAATTTCACCCTTTCAGTGACTAGTGTGTTTGATGGCCTGTGAATGTCACGTGTCTGTTCTGGATTTTCCACTACTGCTTTATGTGTAGTAATAAGGCTGGCAAACAGCATTAGTACATAGACAGTGTTTTCCAAACTGTTGGCTTGATCTTGGAAAAACTTCCTTTTTCAGTTAAAATTTACTTTGATAAAATAGCAGGGGCAAGACTGGCAGATAATTTACAACTACATATGAAGTATAAATTTTAAGATTCATGTTTAGGAACTGAGGTGGAACTTAAAACATTACCTCTTCAGAGATCTACCTTTGTGAGCAGTGTTTGGGTTTGAACGCATCTGAAAGTGTTCTTCATGTGATGCTAGTGAGCCATCTGGTTTGGGCAGATTACTTTCAGCTTGAACAAAGAGTTTAATTCAGATTTTAATATCTAATTTGGCTGGCAGAGTTGTGCACCTGTCCTAAACGTTCCTAGTACAGCAAGTGCAGTCTTTAAAAGAATGTAGTGTATTATCAAGAAAGCTGTCTTAATCTCCATGTCTGAATGCCCACTTCATATCTACAGTTATGGTATTAGATTCTTACCCATAAGTTGATTTAAACTGGAGGCATTTATTAGCAATTTCTAAACCTTATCTTAAGCATAGGATTAGCTTGGATAAACTTCATTGTAGCTCACGAGGGCAAGGGGTCTGTTTTATCAGTTCCTATGGTAACATGTTTTGATTACTTTGTATTTTTATTCCAATAGGTTAATAATACCTCAAACCCAATCTGTAGGGATTCATGGATGACATTATATGGGATTTAAGGCTGAGCAGAAATCGTAAATAAAAGTTTATTTTCATGTCCACCTTTATTATTTGGTCTTTGCCACAAAATGATGATGAAGCAGTAGCAGAGATGCCATTTTAGTTTTTGATTTGGTCATCCTGAAAATGTAAGAATGGTGATAACTATGGCTGCTAGAGTGCAGGTGATCACTTCTAAGCAGGGTCCATCACTCTTTGGTTCTGTCTTCTTTCAAATTACACTATCATAAATGCAAATACTCATCTGCAAGACAGAGAGGGGGGGAAAAAAGCTGTTTCAAGTAAAAGTGATGGATGGTCATCCTAAACAGTTTCCTTAAGAGGGCATCTATTACCCATGCAGACAACCATTAGCCAGTAAAGGCAGGCTGTACTTAGACCTCTGTTGTAGAGAGAGATGTCACTCATTTAGACCATCTCTGATGCGTGGTTTCATTGATTTTTAAACTAAAGTGAGGTGTAACATTTTACATTTCAGGTGAAAATTGAACTTCCCACTCAACTCCATAAGAAACACCACATTCTGTTTTCATTTTATCATGTCACCTGTGACATAAATGCAAAAGCTAATGCCAAAAAGAAAGAGGCTCTGGAAACACCAGGTACCTGTAGTAGAATTACTTTCAATTATAAATATAAGTGATATACGTTCAAATAAGGATTGCAGAATTTCTGGCTGGATATTATTGTCTTCCTTTGTACTCGAGAAGCTTGTTTTTCCAAAGAGTCATATTGATTTGTTCATGTGCACAGTGGGATATGCATGGCTTCCTCTGTTGAAAGATGCCCAATTAGCTTCCCAAGAACACAACGTGCCAGTGGCAAGCAGTCTGCCTCCCAGTTACTTGAGCCTTCAAGAACCAACTAGCGGAAAGGTATTAATTCATACTTTCCTATTATTCAAATAGCACAGAGCATTTATTTACAGATGTTTCACATGAGATCAGATTTGCATTTGCACTTACCTGGAAGTGTAAACAATAAATAGGGTATCTGTTTTAGAATATTCATGTGCATATCATTAAGTATATAAATTAATATATGTACTACCAGACTGAGAGTCATATGTTGCTGATTTGCAGGTGTATATGGAAAAAGTGTATTTTATAACTGTGTATTCTACAAAGTTACACCTAACTTTTCCAAAACTTGAATGGGAGTGCTCAAAAAGAACTCTTTTCACAAACTCGGGGCATATGACATTCATTCTCCAGCTGACGTGATCCACAATCATGATTCATGCTCCAGTTTTGTGGTGTGATATCATGTTTTCCCACTGATCCTGTCCAGTCTGGATTATTTCTGCCTCCTTGTGTTTGTTTTATTATTGTCATGAGGACGGGGTGGGGCAGTGATCTGGTCCCTTGAATGACGTTTGTGGGCTTGTGCTGAAAAGTGGGTTTATATTGCAATAATTCTGTGGTTATGAAAGCACAGTAGCCAGCACTGTTCGTGCATGTGTGTGTGCAAAGCTACACAGTGAAAATTTGATGCAGGCTTGAATAAGTAGGAAATAAGTTGGAAATTTTGTTTTTGTTTTAATAGCAGATCAGCTGTGAAGTGAAATGGGTAGATAATGGGAAACCACTTTTCAAAGTCTCTACTTTTGTGGTATCGACAGTAAATACTCAGGTAAGCTGAATTTCCTCTTAGCTCTGTTACCTGCTTACAAACAAAAAGTGTCAAGGAATGACTGAAAGATATTTTAAAATCTTGTATGAGTTTGTTTCTCTAACATTTAAAGGTTATTTGAATGTATAAGGGCAAGATGACAACGATGGAATACAAACTTTAAAGAAAAATATAAATTATTTAAGAACATACCAGCAGAAAAAGCATGGAATATCAATTTAAACAGCAAGAAAATAAATTATGAGCACCAGGAAGAAATAAAAAAATCTGGCCATTGAAATCCCTTAGATTGTGAGGGGAAAATTAATTGCTCACAACACTGAAAAAAGAGTCATCAGACTACCTAGAAATAAGTCGCATATAGCAAGCTGTGCTGGCCAGTGGGTTGGGCCAAGTACGTTGATCTGTCTTTCTGTGTGTTATGTCTAAGGGGCAGGGACCAAGTGTGTTCTTCGGTATCACAGGTGATTGCTGTAACCAATTTATGGAGCTGAATTCTAATCCTTTCCATAGTAATACATTAATGTGGATGTTTATCATTTTAGGATCCATACCTGAATAACTTCTTCCGTCAGTGCCAAGAAAGGGAAAAGGATCTATCCCAGCCTCCTACCTCAAATTTTATCAATTCTTGTAAGGTACAGTAACCTGCAGCACAAAGTGTGCTATAAATTTGTATATCGCATATATATATATATATATATAGTGGCTTTATCTCAACTGATCCATCACTGCAGAATTCTAACCATGACATAAACTTACCAAGAGGCAGTGGGTCCATGACAACTCCAGTTTGGCTTACTTGATGTGACAGATGCATTACTGGTCACAGAGCTGTCTCCCATCCCTTCTTGTTTAAAGCGTGGCTGCGTCTTCCCCATCAACTTTGATAACCCAGCCTATTACTGAGCCTCGAATCGTGTTACAAGAGGGTGTAATGTTGCTCTGTTGCTCTAGGAACATCTGGGAAAAGGAGCTGTAGCCTGCAGAGGTGCAGTATTCCTGCTAGTCCTCTCTTGCCTTGCTTATCTCCTATTTGTTCTTCATACTTTCACTCTAAAAACCTAGATGCTATCCAAAGGGCTGTTTAGGGCATTTTGCATGTATGAGTCAGGGGTGCTTGTTGCCTGTCAAGTTATGAAATCAGAAAGAGCATACCCTTTCTGCAGAAACAAACAAACAAGAACTGCATGAAATGTGACTGTATTCAGTAAAGGTCAAAAGCTGTGAGAAAGGACCGTTAGAAGAGCAGGTAAGTGTCATGATTCCTTCCATGTTCGTGAATGGTGAAATTCAGAGTGCTCGCTTTGCAATCTACTTACTGAACTTTAACAGGAAGATAAGCAAGAAGACTGATGGGTAGCTGTGACACTGTTCCACAGTGCTAGCTCTAAAACATCATATGTATGATGTACTTATTATTTTTCCTCCTAGCATTCTGTAAAATCTCATAGGTGTTTTGGGGTTTAGATGTTGCCATCTTGTAGGTGCTTTTCCCCTTTCCTTCGTTGTCAATGTTTTCCTATTCGAGTGTACCTTAATCAGATTATATAAAGCTGCTTGGGAAGATATTTTTGCTTTAATAAGCAAACAGTAAGTTCCAATGACTTGTATCAGTTCTCTGGGCAAGTCCCTAAAAGTGACTGCTACTTTTGTTGATAAATGCAGGTAGACCTGAAAAGGCTTGCTTTGTTTTTAAATACTGTCTGGATGTAAAGAAATTATTAAAGGATGTTTTCAAAAATTAAAGGATCATTGTTATTTAGAGGTTATACCTCTACAGAATGAAGTCCTTAACTATTAATTTTTGGGAAGCCATTGAGCATATTGGACAAAGTTCAGGAATCCATAAAAGCTTCACAACTTCCTAGACAATAAGTCAGTTACCTAAACTACTAGAATTGCACTGTTGTTTATTTGCTGTTTGTAGTTTACCTTTTAAAAATATTTCAAAAATTTTATTAGAAAATAGAGACAATGTTTTACATGACAAGGGATCAACTATGCAATATAGCCAGGGGATAAATAATTTTCCCCATAGTGTTTTGCTTTAATTATAAATCACTAATACCTTTGAAGAAATTCTGGAATGGTTTGGAAATTACTGAAATTAAAAACTAGGAGAAATTCAGTGGAGGTTTTTTTCATGAAAAGCTCAATATACTTCTTGATCAGATAATATTATGTCAGTCCAGTCAGGTTGGAGTTTTTATACTACTTTTTACCAATGTGCTTTTAACATAAGTATTTTAGCACTGACAAATTCATTTTGTCGGATTTCTGCATAAAAAGAATGAGTTTTCATAAAAATATTAGGAAATATATGTTTTGAAAATGGCAATAAAGTTCTTTATTCCTTTTACATACATATCCTTAGTGAAATATGAAAATCTGGTTCAGTGTCTCTCTTTTCTCTCTTTTGTCTTTCTTTTTTTTCTTTTTTTTCTTTCCCCTTAAGTCAAGGTAGAGCAAAATAGTGGAATTCTGAAATTTGGACAATACCTACAGTTGAGTTGATGGTCGTATTTAAAAGAAACTCCATGGGGATCCTCTACTTGTTTGTCCCATTTCCCTACTGCTAGTACACTAATGGCTGCACTACATTTTACCTGCTGAAGCAGGAAAGCGAGTAATCATTTTTCATTGCTCGTATTGTAAATCTCTCATTTTCTTTCTTTTGTCCATTACAGAATTTGCTGAGGATTGAGAAGATCCATGTAATTTTGAATTTTCTTCCTGTAGTCCTGAATCAGCTCTTCTGGGTTTTGGTGCAAAACAGTGATGATGACGTTACAACAGCTGTGACCAGGTATCTGAACATTTTCTGTATGAGGAAAGGAATTCACTCTAGAGTGTGAACGTAGACATTAGTCCAATTATAGCTGCTCTTATAAAGGCTGACTGTGACATTTAGGCTTTAGTAGGTGAGAGTGCCTGCTTCCCCCTTAACACAGGGCTCACAAATAATGCGTGGAAGAGCATGGTATCATGTGGCTGACTCTCATACCAACCAGGAAATCACTGACCGTGGTGGATGTGTCTCTGCACCCTGAAGCAATTGTATGTAAAGATCTCATTCTTAAGGAGCAAAGTGCTTCCTATCAAAGCTGAATATCAATTTTGTTTTATGTTTGGGTCTGAGGATGTGGAGTTCAGCATAGGAAGAGCTTAGCATCTTGCAGTATCCAATGTAGAGTCAAACAACCAGGTCACACTGTTCTGGAGCATTTTTAAATTGGAGTATATCAGCAATAACTGAAGAGCGATGGAAGCATTTTCCAGAGAGCAGGCAAAGAGCTGAATGATTTGCTGAGCCTCTTACCCCTCACATAATGAAATTGTCTTTATTGATGCTGTTAATCAGGACAGCAGGAAAAAAAGAGAGAGATTATTAATAGTCTCTGCAGGAGAGCAGAAAGTTGCATTGCATTTTCTTTTGGCCATAGTGGTGTTTTTGTTTTACTTCTGCCAGTAACTAAACATGGGGACTACAGTAGGAAACTAGTAGGAAAAAATGACAACTGTCCTCAGCAACCCTGTTAGACTAATCTACTGTCAGTATACTTTCTTTCCACAGATTGTTCTTCAGCATTAGTTACTGAAGAAAGATTAGTTAGGATAGCTTAAAGGAGCAAGGAAGCAGAATTCCTCATCTTAGCCTTGGAAAGCTAAGTTTCAATATCTTTTATCAAAGGATTATGGCACCTTCCAAGGCAAAACCCGGTCTTACCACACCTAGGCACTAGGATTAGAAGAACCTTTCCTTGTACACATGTGTGATTTCATCACTGCATACTGTTTTCAAAGAGAGAGAGACAGTTAGACCTTTGTTCAGATCCCTATATGGCCAACAAATCAACTGATGTAAAGGCTAGATAGAAAGAATGAAGGCTAGAATTTCAGTTAATTGACTGGAAAATAAATACTATAGAAGAAGCAGCTGTTGAAAAACTAGTTTTAGTGTTGAGATGGAAAAATGGAAAGATGTTAATTCAGGTTTTGACTATAGACCCACTTGGCCAAAAAAAGAAAAGGATTCTCAGTGTTTTTCTTGTATGTGTGTTAGCTTTTGTGCTGGCAGAGTTGATGTCAGAGGGAATACACACGTCTGCTGTGTGTGCCATTCATTGATGTGTCCTATATATACACACATTGTATTTTGTTCTAAATAGCTTGAAGCAGCTTGTGTTGAATGTATTAAAAGCAACAACAACGGAATGAGAGCATAGACTGGCTTATGTGTTGGGGAGAAAATATTATTCCAATAATTCTCATGGTTATTTACTTGTCTGGGGGCCCAGTCACGTCATCATTTCGCTGTCTCAGTCTTTGCCAGAACTCGTTTCAATTTCAAACCAGAATCACAGAATCATAGAATGGTTTGGG
>NW_010294911.1:0-864 GCF_000700745.2 Antrostomus carolinensis
GGGGCAGGGGGAGAAGGGGGTACATGGGTTTAACTTTATTGAAGTTTGCACTTGGACCTATGACAAAATAAAATTTTTGAAATTGAGTGAAGTTTCCATCAAGTGATAGCAAAATAGAAAATGAAGCGGTGTGAGGAGGGCATCTGGAGCAAAGATGATTTTATAGTTAAAGTGAAAATCGAATGTAATGGCCCAGCACTGCCCAATGGCAGCTTCTCACAGCTGCAGCTAAATGACAACTGACACAAAAGGTGATGAGCAGCCATAACCTATTAGGAGTAAGTGAAAGTGAAGCCAAAGTTAGTGTATGTAAGGAATGGAAAGAGAGCAGAGACAATTCCTAACTCAAGGATGTTACCAGAGGTTAATGCTGCCAATTTAGACCTTGGCTGATGGCAAAGGCCATAGAAGCAGTCCTGGCTCAGCAGGAGAGACTCACCATCTGGTTACTCAAATGCATGGTGTATTTAGATCACTCCTAATGCCGTCTCTTACAAAGTCATCTTGTATCAGATGCCAAAGGGAGAAATAGCAGAAAGATACGAGGATTTGAAAGGTGAAAAGTGTAAGGGAACTAAAATTACCTACCTGTGAAAAGGATGAAAAGGTAAATATTAAGATACCAAAAGACAGAAGAGATTGGAGGCTTTTTTCTTGCTCCACCTCTGTTTCTCTCAGCCAGTCATATGCTCCCCTGACACGGAGATGTCACTGCACTAGTGAAAAATTCTAAAGAATAAGTATGTTTGTGTATTGGTTAACCATGAGTGGAACCAGCTGTGGTGTGTGTCAGACATGCAGCAGTGACTAGCATCAGCACTTGTGGCTAATCAGAATCCTTACTGTTCCTCTTGAGTCATTCTG
>NW_010294911.1:875-49707 GCF_000700745.2 Antrostomus carolinensis
GGAATGCTTTATCAGAAATAAGCTGCCATGAATTAACACTACCAGTAGTTCAGTTTTATTAAAAATGAAAGTCAGTGGACATGGATGGTCAAGGGAATATTGGCTTCAAACTTGACCAAGCCTTGAGAAAACTTTATTGGTAATGGTCAAACTCTTGGCTGGTTCATATCTGCATGACTATATTGAACTCCCCAGCTGCATCTCTGTCCCATAGATTACCCCTTGAGCTTTCCTTGATAATGAAATTGGCACTTTAAATGTGGATTTTTTAACCTGTATTGATGTAGTCAGATTTTGATTTTAATTCATATCCTTATCATACAAAATAGACAAAAAAAAAAAAAAAACCAAAAAAAAACCACAACTGAGGGGACTTGTTCTCTATTAATGGAAGTTATTCCAAAATATTTTACTGGGTTTCTAATGTAATGAAGACAATACAAAACAATATATTTTTCAGCATGTTGGTGTATATCCTCCCTACTTTGTAGCGTATTGAAGCCCCAGGGAAGTCTTACATTGTCAACAGCAATAGAAATTACTACTAGAAAAACAACACTAAGGGCCAAGTACTGCAATATGACTTGCAGTGGTGTATGAAACCCTCTTGCTTCCAGAGACCACTGATGTTTTCTCAGAACTCTCGTTTTTCAGCAAATAATATATAGAATATCACAAATTTAGCAATGATATTAAGGTAAGCATAAATTATTGGATCAGAGAATCTGCAGTGTCTTGCACTGCATTGAGAACTTTAATTTTACGTCCAAAGGAGTTAGGAAGTTTTATATTTATTTTTATGGAACTTTGATACAAATTGTTATTGTTACAGAGCTTTTTTCCAGATCACATGATATCTTTTCCAAGTGAAACCAATGCAGCTGTAAGCCACTCTGGTATATTACAGGTATGTAATCTTTGAATAAAGATGAGCCAGCGTATCTCAGAATTTTCCATTGTCTGTGTTGTATAAGCATAGCTCTTTGTCACTGTTGGATTTGTTGCTACATTTTGAATAACTCAAAACATGTTAATAACTTTTTTTCCCTTATGAGATACGATGTGTCTCTTCCAGACACTTATTGCATGACCTCACTTGGAAACTTGCACATTCTTTCAGAATCAAGGAGTGTCAAAACAGATAGAATGCAGTAAAAATGGTTAATAACTTTATTGGGTATTTCAGGTGAAAGACCCCATTTCCTTAAAAAGGTGGAGTGCTGCAGCACTTATTGCATACTTTACAGCAGGCCTTGGTAGAATATGGAGGAACTGGTGATACAAATGGATAAAAAAAGAGTTAAATGGTTAAACTTAATGAGTAGAAAATTTAGACTGACCAGTATGATTTGTTAGCTTGATGGCTACTGTAGCCTTCAAAAAAAAAAATGGTAGGTCACTCAATGTTGGTCATCTTGTAAGCGGACACAAGATTTTAATTTACAGTGGGAGTAATTTCAAAGAATGACCATATCAGGGATCATCTTCTTACTTCTCAAAGAGGGGAAAAATGAGTAATAAAGGTGGAAACATACACATCACTCTTGTTTGCTTGTCACTAGAAAAATTAATTAATAGAAGAACTTTTACTGGTCTTAACCCTATGTGTGAGGTTTGGGCATAAAGAATTATTTTAAAGGCAACATAATAACACAAGATGTTTAAGGTAAAACTAAAAGAAATATAGAAATTTTTTTTGCATCTATATAATAAATTCTACCTTGACATCCACCAGGAAATTAAAATCATTAAATAACTAATTCTCAAAGCATTCTTCTGTATTAAATTGTTATATCCTTATAGAAGTGGATATTAGTCAGGAGGTTAAGATTATCCCAAATATAGTAAAAAAATATTTCAAATTAAATTTGAGACATGCTAGATTCTCTAAACCATTTTTACGAATCAAAATAAAAACTTCGTAATTTCAAAAAGTGCTGCATATCTAATGAAAATTGGTTCACTTTTGCTACCTAAATAGCAAATAGATTTTGCAGTCTAACTTAAACCTTTAATGTAGAAAATCTTGTCGCCTTTGTTAACAGATCTTAATATTTTTTCACTTGCAAATGTAGTTTGGTAGTTTGAAAAAAAAAAATGAAAGACTTTTATAAGGGAACTATTTGCTCTATACTCTTGTGTAGAACTTCCTTAAGCCCATATTGTGATATGCAGAACATGTGCAGAGCTTGTGGGTAAGATTATGAATCATTCTAAATATATAGTTACATCCCATTTTGATAGCTTGAAAAAAATGTCGAGAACTCTCCTCTGTTGCTATTTTGTGTTGTATTGTCTGTTTATTTGTATTTCATCAAATAAAACTTATTAGGGACAAAATAGAGAATACTTTTGTGGATTGTGCAGCTGTTTTTGCACATTTCAGCAGAAGCTGTTGAGTAAATTGTTTACAGTGTGTCACTATTTCCTTGAAAACGTTCATTAAGACAAGTTAATGGGCTTGCATTATTATTTGTGATGTACCTGGTCAAGTATCAAGAGAGACATTAATTTTAACAACTCAATGCTTACAAGCGACTAAAAAATAGCTTCTTACACTTTTATAGCATTTTGTAGATTGAGCTGTAAGCAAGAGCAAGTAAAATGTTTTTCAGGTATGTTTTTCTTGACTTTTATTGAAAGTGAAGGAGTATTTTGCCTGAGAACTTTAAAATCAGAGCATCTAAATAGCCTCAAAACAACAAAAAAAAGTTTACCAGTCTCCTATCCATTTTGCATATGCTAAGTAAAGTTACTAGGTCTGACATATATCAAATGTCTACGTATACCAAAGAAAGAGGCTTAATATCTGCCATGAAGATTTTTGGCCTAAAAAAAAGAAGTATGTCACTGTATTGATTAGAGTGTGACTGCTCTGAGACACATCACTGTATGCCCATGTCTAGTGATAGGCAGAGGTACCAGTAGCATTGGGCTGGATCATGTCTGGCTGTTATCACATCTTTGAAAAAATCAGTCATCGAATTCAAACTTGATTTACAGAGTCTTAGAAAAATATGGCTTCTTTAACTCTCCAAAATAGTGTGTAAGGGCTTGAGAAGTGTCCACCTTAGTAAATGTTGTCCCTGCTACTGCAGTCGTTCTTTCACTGAAAATGTTGAAGGTGCAGACAAGTAAGTTGTGTAGTTAGGAATGCAGCTCTCAATCTTTATTGCATTCAGTGACATCTAGTATTTCTGCTTTTTTTATTAGTATATTAATCTGAGAGAGTGTAGTGTTTTTCCTGTTCTGTTATTTTTTCACTTGTTGATTAATTTGTTGGTTTGGGGTTTTTTTTTTCAACAAAAGATTTATTTGCTTTGTTTTTTTCGTAGAATCATAGAATGGTTTGGATTGGAAGGGACCTTAAAGATCATCTAGTTCCAATCCCCCTGCCATCAGCAGGGACACCTTCCACTAGACCAGGTTGCTCAAAACCTCATCCAGCCTGGTCTTAAACACTTCCAGGGAGGGAGCATCAACAACTTCCTTGGGCAACCTGTTCCAGTGTCTGACCACCCTTACAGTGAAGAACTTTTTCGTAATATCTAATCTAAACCTCCCCTCTTTCAGTTTAAACCCGTTTCCCCTTGTCTTGTCATTAGTTGCCCTTATGAAAAGTCCTTCCCCAGCTTTCTTGTAGGCCCCCTTCAGGTATTGGAAGGCCGCTATAAGATCTCCCCGGAGCCTTCTCTTTTTCAGGCTGAACAGCCCCAACTCTTTCAGCCTGTCCTCATAGGAGAGGTGCTCCAGCCCTCGGAGAACTGGACGCAGTACTCCAGGTGGGGCCTTACAAGAGCGGAGTAGAGGGGCAGAATCACCTCCCTCGACCTGCTGGACACGCTTCTCTTGATGCAGCCCAGGATACGGTTGGCCTTCTGGGCTGCAAGCGCACATTTTTGTTCAGATTGGTTTTAAATTGATTAGTTTTACATCTAATGAAATCATTTAGAGTCCTTGGTGCTGTCATATGTTAGTATCTGAAAGACATGGCAACATTTGTCACCACCCTACATACGAAATTATATATTTCACTGCATATGGGAGAGGGTGCAAGCTTATTTCTGCATATTGTGTGACTAGTAATCCTTGTCTGCAACATACCATAATTTAACTGTTCCCCACTTCTTCCTATATTAAAAACTTCTCTTATTTTTCTTATTTTCGTCCTAATTTGATTATCTCTTATCTGCATAAACAGGTAAATAATAAACTTGCATGTGCTTCTATTAAAAAACCCAACAGACCAAAACAACAACCAAAAAACCCAACCAAACCAACCCACAACAAAAAAACCCAAGGAAGTTATCTTTTCTACTATCTTTACTTTTGGGTATTTTTTGCAGACAATCAGTTCTCACTCTGAAATATTTTTACTGTTCATTCCTTGTGATGGTTAATGGCTTTGACTATAGCTTGTTCACATTATGTTTTCTCACACAATCTTCAGGTATTTTAGAAAGAAAAAGATGGATCGAAGATTGTCTTTTTTCCTAGCATTAATGCTCTTTTATTTTAATTGATAGCATAGGGAAAACCAGTGACTGTTGGAGCTGAGCTTTGTATTGCTCCGCCACTTTGCCTGCTGAGTAAGAAAAGCATTTTTCATGACAGCACGTTTGGTTTGAAGCTCTTACGACAGAAATCCTGGGGAAGATACTTGTACAGGCTGGGAGCCAGACACTCCTTTAATCTTCAGTAGAGATACTAACACCTAAAAAAAATGCTGTTTTGTTTTGGCTTTACATACATTTGACTTGTTCATGGAGTTAAAATACTTTTTCAATGCAGCCTTTATATTCACCATCAATGGAGAAGAAATACTGTTAAGTATGTGGCAAATGGGAAGATTAACAGGCTGGAACACCTACCAGGAACTACTCATCCGCTTCGGTGTGGCTGAAACAGCTTAAACTGCATTCATACAGAGTTGTGTGCCAGCAGCACATGTAGATAGATGGACCTAGTCTTGCTGTAATTTAACTGTTCAGGTGAATAGTGGTGAAGCTATTCATAATGCATTCCTAGTTGTGGGCTGCAGCGCTCCCCTGACACATGAAGCCTGCCCATGTTACTGCATTCACACCAGCTGAATTTAGTTAGCTCAGGATGGTCTACAGGTGATACAATCATGCATCTGACTGCAAGGTAGGAAAACAATAAAAATGAGAGACACCTTGTATTTCTTGGTTGGACTGCATTATTTAGTGGCCAAAGAAATTTGTGTACTTCTAAAATCATGTTCACTTCACGAGTGAACAGGAGGAAGATGCAGCAATGAAAGCTGCAGATATCAACCAGAAAATCCTTTGTCCTCTACCATTATATAAGCCTAGGCAGTATTTATGATTCTGCAGGCCAGTCTGGGGCAAGGTTCCTTGAAGAGCTTAGTAACAACACAGGTTCCTTTGCATGTATGGAAATTGAAGAATTCTAGGTTAGTCTGTTTAGATATGAGTCATAGTTCTGAGTAGTTTTGTTGGAAGAAGAGTAATAAAAATGTATGCGTTGAATGGAATTAGAATAAAGTTATCACAGTTGCCAGCTTTTACTGGGCACTTTTGCAGACTGAGTAAGACTTGGTCTTTGCAAGGTGACCACTGTGTTTCACTCTTGACAATGCCTGATTGAAAAATCTAAGGAGAAGCCATTGAATACCTTGAGTAGAGGCAGTGCATCAGTTAGCTTCTCTCAGTGCATTAGATGACTTCTCTGTCTATCATTCTGCCTTTTTTATGGCTCATGAGGGTGCATGCCTTTTTCTTGCAGTTCTGGAGGCAAAATGGCTGATCTCTGGGACATTTAAGTCCTCTTTTCTTCCTCCTGATGCAGCATTTTTCAATACTCTGCCAGGTGACCTTGAGCACAGACAGGAGCTGTCTTGGTGACTGGCCCAGCCTCTCCTGTTTTTGGTTCAACTAAAGCTCCTAAAGTTCCTACTTGAGCACTGCTTCAGGTCCTGTGACCCTTGTTCCCTCCTTTTGAAAATGGTAATATCTGCCTGACCTGCATGGTTTTGTGATTTAGATCTTGTGATTTGTTTGCTGAGCAATTTTTAACTCAGATCAGTTCCCTTATCTGGTTTGCAACACAGGAGGCAGGGAGGGATATTTCTTTTTTTCTTCTTTTGGTAGCACTGATTTGCAGTTTTATATAAATAGGCTCTGAGGCATGGGATCAGAACTTCTTACACTGGTTTTGTTGCTAAAGTCAACATATTGCATAACTAATGTTCTCATTTCAAACCATATGTTCCATATAAATATGTAACTTGCTCAGCATACTTTGGTGTTGTGTAACATTCTAAGTGCCTCAAATTAGAGGTACTCTGAATGATATTACATGCAATCAGAACTGAATTACTGTGGTGTGATAGTGCATTTGGGGGTTTATTCCCCTTGGTCCTGTCTGAGTATGTTAATGAAACAGAAAGTTGGTTTCAGATGAAAAGAAAAATGCCTGTCTGGTATTTTTTTTTCAGATGTTCCTAAGCTCCAGCACGTATCCTGAGATTCATGGTTATTTGCATGCAAAGGAGCAGGGAAAAAAATCATGGAAAAAATTGTACTTTGTTTTGAGAAGATCTGGCCTTTATTTTTCCACTAAAGGTACATCTAAGGTAAGGGAATTATAAAACAAAACGATGAATTTAGAGCAAAATTGTATGTATTTATCATTTGTTGTAATAATAACCAAAATCTGAATTTCAACTTACAGTGATAAAATGTAAAAAATAAATAAAATATTTATTATAGATAGAAACTAGAGAGATATTGAGATACAAAATTGGGAAAGTATTGTCTTAGAAATGGTAGTTTATTTTTGCCTAATAACTTTATTCTGCCTAATATTTTTCCAATCCATTAACAGAGTGGCCTTTCCAAATGAATTTTCAAATAGTAGTTAAAATTCTGAAGTATAAGTAGATGCTCTGAAAGGTGGACATAATATTTCATTATCTAAAATAAACAAAAACTTATGTATAAAAGGATTTTACAGGAAGATTTTGAGAATTCTCATATTTTGTCACTGGACAGTTTTTCATTTTACTAGTTCAACTTTTTGATGGCAATACTTATGTTAAACAGGATACGCAGGAGTTGAAGCACCTTTTACATAAACCATTTAAAACAATGTTTTTCTTGTTCTGAATTTTCTGTGTTAACAGCCAAGAGTATTCATTGAGCTGTTTTTGTATCCTTCAGCAAATTTCTTTTGTTTGCTTCCTTGATTTAATTAACCTTAGAGTATGAAGGTAATGGTTAGAAATAGTACTGAACAGTAATAATTAGAGTATGTTCTTTTTCAGATTAAGAAAGTATATTTTATTTAGATGTTTGAAGTGCATTTGAAGTTTGAATTTAGTGGATATTTTGCCAGAAATTATATCACTCACACTTTGTTTTTTCTCCCTCTCTAGAAGAATGAACTCTGACTAGTTTGAGATGTTTTTTCTCTGCATCATAAACTTAATGTTGAGTTGTCTCTAGATTTCACAGTGTCACAGTTAAAACTGCAGTATGTAAGACTATTTTGGAACAGGATAACTACTATACTTTTCTGAGTTTCTTATATAGAGAGTCTACCTAAAAATAGGCTAACTGTATTACATTGCCTTTTGTTTTTTTTTTAGGAGCCAAGGCATCTGCAGTTTTTCTGTGAATTCAGCAATAGTGATATGTACATGTCTTCGACAAGCAAAAAGATTTCTGGAGCACCAACAAACTATGGATTCTGCTTTAAGGTACAAGCTTATTATTCTGATACGTATTAAAGCAGGCCACAGTTTTTAGGTAAGCTTAAGTTTCTTGAAGGTTTTTGAAAACTATATTCAGCTTTCTTTTATAAAATAGGAGAATTAGTGGCTTTTATTTCAACAGGTATTATCTTCAAGATATGCATTAATGCTAAAAAAATGTGCTGTGGCCTTCTAGCCTAACAAATCAGGAGGAACCAGAGACCTGAAACAGCTCTGTGCCGATGATGAACAAAGTAGGACCTGTTGGATGACAGCAGTTAGGTTGCTTAAGGTAATTTTTCTTAGTGGATTTAACTTCTTGATGAAGTTTACTATGTGAAATTTTAGTACAGTAAGGTAGAGAAGTAACATAATTCTAGGTTCCAATGCAATAGTAATATCAGGTTTATACTCTCAAAGTTTATTTTCCTTCATCCCAGCAAACAAGAGAGACCAAATTACTGGAATCATTGTAGGGGGTGGGTTGATGTCTTGAAGCATCCTGCAAATACTTACACTTAACATTAAGCATATGCTTATATGTAATTATATGTAACTGTGTTGAATTCAGTGAGATTGTTGAATAATGTTGAACAAAGCTATAAGAATGTACAAGAAGGAAGCTTTAATATGTTTTTCAAATGTGACTATTTGTGACAAAATAAAAATAGGTCAATTGGTGTCTTAAATGGGTAGTATGAGTGTACTCATAAAGGCAGCAGCAACAATGATGATGTGCATTTCCTTGTCATAACAGCATTTGTCCCTGGTTTTTAATAGTAAAGAAAGGCATGTGATATCTTTTACATCTTGAAAAAAAATTACTTGGCTTAGGTTTATAATTTGAAATGCTAACCATATTATTTTCTGGTTTTAGTATGGGATGCAGCTGTATCAGAATTACATGCAACTGTATCAAGGTAGAAGTGGCTGCAGCCCTTTGAATGTAACACCTATGGTATGTCCCACCATAGCTCCATGAATAAAGACATTGTTCCTGCCATCATGTTATTTTTAAATAACTTGTTTCAGCTATACTACTGAACTGATCCTGCAAGTCTTAGCACATGCGAATGCTTGCAGAAAACTTTAGGGCTGTTAGGGTTGACTAGAGACCTAATTAATTAGTTTACTTAATATGAATTGGGTAGCTTTTTCCCTTTGTCAAATTTCTGGTATTTTGGGAGTTCATTGGCTTATTATGACTGTCAAAATGAATAGAAAGAGGATTTTGGAAGCAGAGAAACAGAACTATAAATGCATTGTAAAAGAAGCAAAGTGTTTAAGCTTACACATGCTGTAAGTGATCAATAAGAAAGCTATAACAAATACTTTTCAGTATACAGTAATACTTCAGATTTTTTTTTTTTTTAACAAAATATTAGGTACTTAAGATTGATTTCAGATAGTGTAATAATGGACTTCAGAGGAACATCATAATTTGGAAGAACTGGGTTTTTGGGGGAACAACAGCCTATACTAGATGCTGTGTCCATCTCAGTCAGATGGTTGAGATTAGATCAGGTTGTCCTTTCTTTAATACCTTATGTTATCCCAGTTCTTTGTGAGTCATTCGATTTCAGACTTTTTCATGGATGATTTATATAACTTTTGTGGGTTTTCTGGGCTAACTTGGGTAAAATTACTTGTTGCCAGGACTTGTGACAGTGACTTTATGGTGGATTTTTTGAGCTTTTATTGTAATTCTTGCTGTGAAAATGCCTAAAATATACATTTGCTGTTATAGGTATTCACAAAAATAGTTTTCAGTTATATTGTTAGTAAGCATGGCTTCAAGATTGTGCTTAGTACATTGCCTGTGTCTTTACTTTCTGTTATGTGAAGCTGTTACAATAGCCAGCTGCTGCTTTTATAAGAGGTCTGGGAGCCATTACTGATTTTCTCTCCTCTTATACTGTTCCCTGCATTTTAGCTTATGTAGCTTCTAACACAGGCAGAATCTGTAACGAGTATTAAGCATGGCACTGTTTTTCTACTTGTATATAACTCATTAATTAAGCATCTAATTGGATAAACTTGGGAATTAAGCATACAGACTAATGAACATACTTTGAAGGGGAACCACTTCCATGTTTCACATTCCTCAGTAACTCACAGCCACATCAGCTACCAGGAGTTCCCTCCACTCTCCTAGAGGCAAACATTTTATTTTATTTTGCTCTTGGTTTTTTTTCACTTTTGCAAAGTTCTTTACAGGTTACAGTTACTCAGACAAACCTTAGACTACAGTGTCAAGAATTACAGTGAACTACAGAATTGCTGTCTTCCATTTCTATTTATATTTGTGCTTCTAACCAAACAAAACAGGGCTGCTTTGGTTTTGGATTGGGAAGCTTTGCCAACCCTGCAGAAATCTGGGCCTGTTGTGTTCCAGATGTTACTTTAACTTATGGAATGCTAATAAAAAGAATATTCTTTTAATTATTTGATATTCCAGTGCCTGGCAACATTTGAGCCATTGTAATCTGTATTAAACTTGATTTTGTAAACCTTGGTTACTGAGTAGTATTTTGGTGAGTTTTAAGACTGGGTTGTTGAACTTCAGTGCTTTTTATTCTATTGTTACAAACTGATCTTTGTAGAAAAAAACAAGCATTTTTTATAACATATCCTGCAGTTGTTGAGTCTGTGGTAAGAGTTAGAAGGGTTGTATTAAAATAGAAGTTAAACACCATAGAAATGACTGTTTTCAGTGTTTAAATCCAGTGAAATTTGAGTGAAAGTTTATATAGAAAATATATAAATTTATGACATATTGATAGCAAAATATTTCAAATCTTCATTAATTTGATGGTTATGTACAAGAATTTTGTATTTTATCTTTTTTATGATACTTGGACAACTTAGTTACAGTTTCCTGACTTATTTTGGCTAGTTATATTTAAAAATATAAATAGAGTTTATGGTAAAGCTATGTATTTATCATCCATTGCAGTAATGCAAAAAGATGATCCGTCCTTTCAGACGGTAAAATTGAGCTTTGCAGTAACATACTGGAATTACAAATGCTCCCTAGGGTAAAATGAGTTTGGCTTTGATGGGAAACACTGCAGATACTTGAAATACCACTTACAAAACATAATGGTTTATCAGAAACTCTCCTTTAAATGTTGAATCTTTTAAAAAATGAACAAACTAAACTTATTTTTCTTTGTTGCAGAGAAGCATTTCAGAAAATTCTTTAGTAGCAATGGATTTCTCAGGACACAGAAGCAGAATTATAGAAAATCCAACAGAAGCCCTTTCAGTTGCAGTTGAAGAAGGATTAGCATGGCGGGTATAAACGTCTTTGCTTTATCAGAATAGTATTTTCCAATTTTTTTCTTTTAAACAAAAAAGCTTCAAAATAATGTTTTTACTTCTCTCTCATACAGAAGAGAGGGTGTTTACGACTCAACTCACATGGGAGTCCTATTGCCATGTCTAACATGGGTATGTGTGAGTTAATTCATTGCCGGAGAAATGCAATAGCTGATTCTTTCAATAAAGGCAAAATGTTTTAAAAGATCTTTATTTCTACAGCTATACACAGGTCTCAGTCATGGTTTCATCATAAAATCTCAAGAGAAGAGGCTCAGAGACTTATTTTGCAGCATGGACTTGTAGATGGGTAAGTTAATTCTTTACATAACTCTTCTGAGACACATTTCTAGTCATCAACTGCTATTTTCATGTACTCCTTATTGGGGGGGAGGTGGAGGAAGGATGATTTTGCACTTACCTAATAGAAATAAAAATTCTTTTATATAGGGCTATCTGGGGATCAGTTGGTTTCTATTTTATATCTTTTGGAAGCAATAAAGTGGTGATCTAACACTTCGATTCTGTCACTGACAGATTACTTATGTCTGCTCAGAGCCAGGCACTTGAGCTCTGTGTTTGCACAATATTCTCTGGGAACTGTCAACTTTGGCACCGGTGTCTTTTGTATCTCTTATTAGTGATGAAAGAATGAAAGAAAGCTTGAAAACATTGACTAACCTTATTCTAAGATGAACTATGCAGAGACAGCCATTGGAAAAAAGTATGCTTTTCCTCATGAAATGACTTAAAATTGTATTATCCCTTCATGGTAAGCAATGAACATTAGGATAAAACTACTCGTTTTTGTTTTTCTCTTATTTAAATATTAGTTTGAAAAAATGACAAAGCGAGTAGTAGTTCAAATCCTACTGGTTTTCATATCTGTATTTTTATCCTTAGTCCTGTATTAAATGTAAACTTGGGCCTCCTTCATTCAACAAGTAATTCCATAAAATTCTTAAGTTTCTCTTAGTCTGTTTACAGTTAGGTACCTGTAATATCAGAGTACTGGTTTAATTCCTTCAGTTTTAGATTAAATATGTTGTAATTTTTCTTCTATTTTTTAATTTCAAGGGTCCTGTTTTTAAGCCTGGCTAATCATCCTGAAACTGCTTCTGTATTCTGCATTCATTTTTGCATTTGTAACATGAGAGGGACTGGACATGGGGGTGAATTCAGTGTGTATTTCTGATCAGTATGTCGCTCTAGGGCTGATGAATCTTCCAGTGTATTTCAGTGGATTCACACCCATGCTGTTAAATGAAACCCAGTAGATTTGATGAGTAAATAGCAATGGTGTTTGAGATGAGAAAGTGAATACCTTGCTAACATTAGTTTAGTACAGTGTTGTTTATGTTACATTCTTGGATCTGTTCATAGATGAGCATTGTGGTTTTGGTGAGAATGATACTTTTACATGAACTGTCTAGAATTTATTACAACATGGTAGTAAAAGCACTCATGGTGTCATACATATTCAGGAGTTGCAATGAAGTCATGAATACATTACAACATGTGACAAATGCTGTGCTTTTTGACAGGCTGAATGAATGAATGATCACCAGAAATACAGAATTTTTTCATGGGAATAGTAAGATTTTAGTTTCTGGGGGTGGAGGTGGTGGGTAGAGAAAATAATCCTTGTGGAGCCTTTTAAGGTGATCCCAAGCAGAGAGATCTCCTGCATATATGACAGAGGTTGTAGGAACTCAGTAATAGTGTATGTACCAAAAAATATGCTGTTCACGATGACTTATAGAAGATAAAGTATCTACAGTAGTCTCAGTATTTGAATAACCCAATAACAGAATTAGAGACAGCAACAATCTTAAGGTGTGCTATGAAGGAATAAAGTTTTTGGATCTACTGTTCTGTTGTAAAACCAACTTTCTTAAAAAGGTTTATGTAGCTTATTGTAGATTTCGTGCTTTACTCCCTATAGGATATTTTAAGACTTTTCCATGATAAGTGGTTGACAGGATTGTAAACTCATTGGTATCTGATTGATGAATGGGATAATAGCATTACCAGAAAGCCCAGGACAAAATGTAACTGATCATTCAGAGAATTCCTTACAAATTTGTGAAGGAGCAGTTGTTTGGAGTCACCCAGCTTGTCTAAAATGCCCCCTTCCAACCAGTATTTCTAAGATACTGTGTACTACAACCCTTTCTTCATAATTAAGTGATCTTTTTAAAGGTTCTTTGATAACCAAAGTAGGTCTATTGTGATAAAATTAGAAAAGATTAAAATCTCTTTATGTGAAGCAGGACAAATGTTGCTTATCTTTGCTGTTAAAACAAGGAAAAAAGTAAGAAAATTGTCTTCAAAAGAACTGATAAATGGGAACAAATCCTAATCAACCTGTACTTTTCTATCCATGGGTGTACAGACTCCATTTGGATATATTTGGCATATTCTTAGAGTGTCATTTTTCCAAATAAAATAAAATATCAATCTTTAATGGCAAACACAAAAGATTTAAGTTTATGTAAAGGACCTATCTGTGCTCTGAAAAATTCCATTCATGTCCTGGAGAGGGTGAAAGGCCACTAGATGGTGAGAGAGAGCTTGTTAGGAGAGCCCGAGTCTATTGAGAACTCTTGATTTATCCTTACACTTGCCATGTGCTCTTACAAGCTGTATGCTGAGTTGGCAATTATCCCTCTTTAGTAACTGAATTAGTATCAGAGCTCCAAATTAGACTGGATGGGGATTTTGCTAGAAATGTTAATGATTATGGACTCCAAATTTCTTATTTCTAGGTATTTTCTTACTCTGTAAAAATAGAACTCTTAAAAACGTGGAGGATTAAATTAGTTTGGATCCGTGCCATTAGTCAATGAAAATGCACTGTAAGCCTTTGTCTGCTTTCTTTTCCTGAAATCATTTCTTTTCTTATAATAGGTGTACTCTAATTCCTGGTATATGGTTGGGCAACAGTAGGTGGCTGCTAGTACTCACTTGGTTGATACCTGCAAGTCCATTTTGCCTGTTTGTTTTGTGTCCTGAAAGAGGAGCATGCTTTCCAATGGCTGTCCCTCCATTTCACTTCTTTGGTACATCGGTTAGCTCTATCTGTTCCAGACCTGCACAGTACAAACAGTTCAGACTCTCTCCACTACAAATCTGTGAATCAGATACTTCCCTCTCTCCTCCAGCCTGTTGTCTGCTGGTATCCCAAACCCAATGATTCAGTGAAGGCTGTCTCTTATTGGTAATCATCCTTTGCCTAAACCAGATTATCCTAACAGGATTATGGCAAAAATATGTCTGTCCATAACCTGTCTAAAATAAGTGTTGTGTGAAAGGGGTGGTAAAGCAATTTAGCAGGAAATAAACTCCCTTGCATTCCAGCTTACCCTCAGATAACTGGAGGAGCTGGGAGCGGCTAGGCTTAGATCCCGAGTGATGCCCAATTTAGTACTATGAGTCCAACAACAGCGGATTCACTCGATAGTGCGCTGCACTCCTGTACCCACGATTTATGGCTCACACAGCTAAACCCACAGAATTTAGCAGCATCCTGTTGGTCACGGGGGGGTTGGTGTGGCTGGTTACAGACAGACACAGTTCAGTGTGGCACTACAAGTTCGGGTGCATTAATTCTGGATTCACTTGATAGTGCCCAGCACCTGCTGTCCAGTCACCATCTCTGGACGCTTACAGCCTCATCAGGCAGCGCGAAATTGTGCAGCAAGTCAATAAGCAAATAAGGCACTTTAATAAAGCAACAAGAATAATACAGATGCGTGTGGGTTGCCCATGATAATCTACTGTCTGTAGAGGTATATACAAGCATTAAGGTTACAAGTTACTGAAAAGCGCTAAGTTAAAAAAGCAATTCTATAGAGATCTCAAGTTCCCAAGAAAGTTCTCGGGGCAGTATAAATCTTACCCAAAGGCATCCCTGTGGGGGGGAAGAGAGGCTTAGCCCATCAGCTGGTCCCAGAGGTCAGAGGTCTGCAGTAGTATCTTCCCTAATTCCCCCCCTTTCTTTGGGCCATTTTTATAGTATTTTTTACCTTCAAGGTTGAGCTTGAGTGACTCTAGTCATACTTTTACCGTGATTGGTGAAAACACTTCCGTTTCCCTTTTAAGGTAGAAGTTACCAAAAGTTTGAGTGTATGCTCAGTAAGGTGGAAGGTGGGGGCGGGAAGGCAGTGGGGGTGGTCAGTGAGCCAGAGGTATGTTTTTGGGTTATTATAATTCACGGTCCATGAAAGTGTGTCAGATGGTCAGTCCAGTGTCATGAACAGATAGCATATCAGCCTGTTGGCGCCCGTGCATCTCTTCTGCAGTGATTACAGGTCTTGTCTAGCATCTTCACTCTTCCCCACTCCCCGTATTGATATGCAAGAACCTTACTCTCCAGGAGACAACCTTGGAGAGGATTCTTCACATACCAGTTGGATTTTTCTCCTGGAATCTTCTTTGACATTATACCTTTCTCTAGTGTGTGAACACAGCCGTTTTCTGATTTTTAAGTTACCTCCAGTAATTATTCCACAATAAGTTATCAGTGAACTAGTTGCAGTGACACTGTTGGCCATTGAGAGTGTTGTGATTTGAATAATGATGCCATAAAGAGAGCAGAATGTAGGTCTGTCTCAGTGGGAATTTTGCCGATGTGCAGAAGTGAATGTGCATTTATTAATATTGGCCAAATGTGAAAATCATTCTGATATGTCTTGCATTACCTTTTCTGTAAACGACCTGTTGAACTACCTTTTGAATTCTTGCTATAATGCTTCCGATTTAGGTAACTGTCAGAGTCCAGATAAAAATTTTGTTCAAAGCACAAACTTTGAGGGTGCTTTTCTGTCTAAAGAGATGCATCGTAATTCTGTGTGGTGTAAAAACTAATGTCTACAGTGTCATTCATTCTGAGAATGCATATTTTTCACATAATAGACAAGGTGAAGAGGAATTTAAGAAAAAGTATTTCAAGTGACACATTTGCAAAGAAATATTGATTGAAAGCATAACTTAAGTAATTAACATTATTTTTGCTTTTCACTAATACTTCAGTAATGAATTTACAACACTTTTACCTGGATGTTTACAAAAGGCTTTTCTGAGTGATCTTACTGTGAAAATTTTCAATCTCTTTTAGGGTATTCCTGGTACGCGATAGCCAAAGTAACCCCAAAACATTTGTATTGTCATTGAGTCATGGATTAAAAATAAAGCATTTTCAAATTGTACCAGTAAGTAAATTTTTCAGTTTATGTACACAATTGTAAAACAAAACAATTGAATAATTGTGATAGAATATTGCTGATTTTTTTTCTTTTGCTGTTATCTGGAAGATGAAAACATAATACCTATGTAACTAAAAATAATTGGTTGTATTGAGGAGACTTGAACATTTTTGAGCTTTGCTGTTTGATTTGTTATAAAGCTTGACCAGTATTATGAAATCCTAAGAAGTGTCTTGGAAAAATAGACAACTGTATTTGAACTGGAACAGAAGCAACCCTAATGGCATGAAAATCACATTAATAAAAGTCATATTGCCTTTTCATTTTTCAATATGTGCACAATTTCTATTTAGTTGTCTGTTTAGGTGGACTGCCTATGACATGTGTGTGTATATATCTCACTGACTTGTGTTCAGGATAATTTCTCTCAATATTTGGAGTCAAACATTTTTTGCTGACCTCTCTTCTTGAGTCATGTTACTGTACTGTATTCATGTCCAGGTATTCTTTGGCGGGACAATTTTAGCAAAAAAAATTATATACTTACTCAGTTCAGCTACTTATAGGTAAACTGAAATTTCCTAAATTGAAATCATATTTCCATCAGTTTTCATTGAAGATATAATCCAGTGTTCCTGCCAGAATGGCCAGCTTTCCCAACCCTTTCACTCCCTCCAATATACAGTTTTCTTTACAGGTTTATACAGTTTTCTTTACAGGCTGCTTCTGTTGCGATGAGAAACACTTCAGCATTATGTTTTTAGACACAGATACTTGGCATAACTGAGCAACCCTATAGTTTTTTCTCTCTCTTCACAAGAACCTTTCTTCCAGACCATGTAATACTCTAGCCTCCATGTTTCTTCCTAGCAAAGTTTCTAGGAGATTCTGCATTTCTCTGTATAAATTATTGTAGTGGCATTTTTTGTTTCTGATCTGGTGATTCCCTATGATCATTCACCGAATTTCTGTATGCCTTACCTAGGGCTTGTAGCTGATATCCTCCCCCCAAAAAAGTTCCTGTAGAGTCAAACTGAAGCATTATTGGGATGGAGGAAAGGAGTGAATCGATTTTTGATATAATAAAGAATTGCCCAGGTGTTAGGTACAAACAGTGGAAGAGGCCTTCATCCAAAAGTGATAGCAATACCCAGGATCTCGTGCCAGCATCAGCATGTCCTCTGTGATCAGAATCCCAGGTGTAAGATCTCTGTGCTTCTGTTAACTTTGGGATAACTGTTGTGTGCTTTAGAAAACCTTCTGAACTCTGTACAAATCCTTTATGATTCTACTTCATTGAGATGTCATTTAACTCTCAAATTTGAGAGACCACTTTTTCTGTCTCTGTCAGGAAACAGACCCTCTCTTCTATAAGAGCAGATGTAGCAGGAAGCTGTAGTTATCTTCAGTTTCCTCTGAGCTGGATGACTTTCCTCCTCTCCTTCAAAAAATTGAGTCAGTTCTAATGTTCTTCTGCAGATGTAAGCAGTGCATTTTACAAATTAATCATATACGCTCATGCTAAAACCTTCCTCTCCTGTTGCAGGATCTTTGGAGGAATGAGGAATTCTTTATTTTGACATGGATTGTCTACAGATTTGACTAGGTTTTTCCATGCTAATGGTCTGGAAGACCTATACCACTTCAGTGCAAAGCCTGTCTTACTTGAAGGAAATTTTTTTGAATTGTTTTTATATTAAAGCGATTTATCCTGTGCTAGTTACCAGAAGAAAATAAATCTGTAATGAGAACAACTTAATCCAGAGAGAGAATATGGAAACTGTTAGTTCTCCAAACATAGGCATATTTCAGTTATTTTCTGTCAATTAATTTCCAGTCAAATTCAGTACCCCTCATACCATTCTCAGTACCCAGACTTAACCACACGCTCTGCTTTTGCTAGAACAATACTCTAAGGAGTTCAGAAAATAATTTTTTGAGGAGGGAAAGGTTTTGTTTCTGGTTGCTGCTGATGCCCTAAATGAAGTTACCATTTTCTAAGAAACAAGGCATTTTGTGTTACTGCAGTAAGTTGGTAGCTTATTAGTTGGAGAACAAGGTTACGTTTTAGAACTTCAAATCCTACTATTCTTCTAAACTCTTGCCTTTTTCCAGTCATTGGGAAGAGGTGATAAACTTTCCTACTAAATGTTACAAATCATTCAGTCTTTAAATGAATTATTTTTCTCTCACATTTTAGGTTGCTTCAGGCTATACTGCATTTAAAAATGTCTCCTTTCAGATAGGGCATGCAGCCTGCCAATTCAAGCTTCCCCCTCATTAACAGGTGCATCATGTTAACATTGGTAAGATATGCAACAGGTATTGCAGGTGGGTGGCAGAGAATTGATTGTAAAAAGTTGAAAAGAAAACCTTTGGGATACATTTGGGTTCCCATACTGTGAAAATTGAAGAACTTGATAGCTTAAATGTAATTTTCAGCCTTACTACTCTGAGCTGTTACAAGTTAACTTCAGCATAGCCTATCCTGAAATTAGCTGTTCTGTAGTCCATGCAAAAGAAGAAAAATAGATACACATTTCTGGGACTGTTTTTTCCCAATAAATGTTCTCTCATAACAGCCTTCGTAGGTTGCAGAAGATGCTAGATTCCTGGGAAGAATAACTTTGATATGAGTTTTTACTTTGCAAAATACTGGTTGCTTTAGAATCGGCAATCTGTCTGGTATTCACTTCAAGGTTTGGGATTAATTTGAAGGGGGGGAAATAAGATAAATATGAAATAATGGTCAACAGACATCTGAATTGTCAACTCTTCCTTGTCTTCAGTGCATTAGCAGGAAAATTGCATGCATAAGGGAAGTCCAATGGATGATAATCCATTTTCAGGTTCTTGACTGGAGCACAGGAATTTACACATACACACATTGGTAGTTCCTTAACTAGTGGTGTTTGACCTGGATTGACCAAAGTCTGAGAATAATGAAATTACAAACTACTTCCAGACATGGTAGAAAGGGGTAGAATAACCAGGAGTCATAAGCAGTTCAACAGCTGCTTCAGATGAGAAATCTTAATTACAGGTAAGAGAGCTAATTATATCTTCTCCCTTCCCTTATACTCAAGTAGGGTACTTGCATCTTTACCTAGCACACCATCTGCTACTCAACACTAGCCCTGCTTCAGGATCTTCTGTTCACTACTCTCTCAATTTTGCAAAGTATCTTTTTTTCCTTTTTGTTTTTAAAATAGTTTAAATAGATTTTTTTTTTTATTTACCCTCTATTTACATTAATACTAATTAGTCACTATTGCACTGAAGCTCCTCGATCTTAGACATATTAGCAGTAGAGGAAGTAAACCAAGAAAACGTATAGTCATCAATGCAGTACAAATTGTGCAAGAGCTAATGTTCAGTAACCTAGAATAGGGAAATACTGATGGTAAATTTTTAAGCATGTAAAAGTCAAAAGTAATCTTTCAAGGTATGTTTTGCAGTTTCTTCTCTCTCTGCTGTGTCTAATACATGTGTTTGGAGCTGCAGGAGTTCTTTCTCCTACAACAAAGAATATATTATTACATCAAACACGTTACTTTTATGATGGGCAGTTTCTTGTATAGCGAATATCATCCAGTACACCAGTGCACTAGTGTATAACCTCATTGCACCTTACAAAATAAGTGATAAGGAATGTAGCAGTTACACAGAGTATGAATGGAGCAAAGGTTGAAATCTATGAAGTTGGAACTTGGTTGTTTCTTGTCATTCTGTAAAAACTCAGTGTTCATATTAACTCTAGTTATCATTCCAAATCAAAGGCATAAAGTAATATTGTTAGTGCAGAACCAATATTCCTATACTTATTTAACTGTTCTTTCATTTTAGATATGTATCTAACTTAAAGGGGAAGTTAAAGAGTACATTATTTTTCTGGGGTTTTTTGATCTTGCTGTGAATGATTGCTGTATTTTTCCTTCTCTCAATAGTCATAAGATTATGAATATCTTGGGTCTACCAGAAGGCTTCTCGAAGTATTTCAATTGGGTAGAAATACCATAGCAAAAGAGGATTTTATTCTATCTTGTTTTTCCATTTTTACAGTTGGAAGATGATGGGAAGCTATTCTATACCCTTGATGATGGTCATACCAGATTTACTGATCTCATCCAGCTAGTGGAATTCTACCAGCTTAATAAAGGAGTACTGCCTTGCAAGTTAAAACACTATTGCGCACGAATTGCTCTTTAACCAAAGCATCTGTTTCATCAGAGGGAAAGGAAGATACTAGAATACTTTTTCCCCTAAAGGCAATTTGTAGAGTAAGAAGGGAAAAAGCATTATGTTGTAATGATTCTATGTTTTAGCTGCAAAAAAATATATGTAGATAAGAAGTTTGCATTGTGATTGTCACAGCAAAATTTACTTTATGGTTTTAAAAAAATGGTCTTTTCCTATGTAATTATTTAGTATTGTCTTGGACTTTGGTTTGGGGTTTTTTCCCAACTGAAAACAATTTCTAAAAAACTAGTATTGTGTTACTTCTACAAAAATATAACTGAAGGAAAGATCTTTGTTCTTAGGTTTAAAATGAACTTTTTGTCTATTCCAATGTTTCTCATAATTTCTATTCATCACGTAGAAGAATAACATATACTGTGGTGAGAGTAAGAAGCTGAACTGCACATTTTATTTGTAAATAAAATGAATAAATATTTTGCACTATATTTTTGAATGCTACTTTGAGGATTATCATATACAAAAAGTGAAAAATCATTAAAACTACTTATAACTGATTAGTTGTATTGAGTTGTGCTATTACTGTTGTAATATCTTAAAGGATTTTTTTTCTCTAAGCTAATGACTAAATCTACATCTTTATACAGAGCTGAAGCATCACTTACTTAGCTGTGATATGTATAAACATGCATAAAGTATCACGTAGTGCATAACATGGTTTAGTGTATACCTACAGTCTCTAACACAAAGAGAGAGAAAGAGAGACCTGTTAAGTACTGTGGATTATTGCAGAGTTGGTGGGGAAATCAACTTCAATTGTCCCTCAAAAATAAACGTAATGTTACAATATGTACAAATTTACAGTATTTACAAATATTTACAATACTTACAAATAAAAGTAAATCCAGTGGACTTTACTCTGTTGAAAACTTGGTGAGAGTGTATTTGCAGTCAGTTCCTGGCTTATTTTATTATTCATCACAGAATAGAAATTTCAATATTCAGTCAGCCAGTCTTTAGAGATTACCAAACATCTAATATTCCAACTTAAATAACTGTTACAGTAGACTGAGTCAAATTTTGGACTATAGCATTAGAAATACTTTTGGTGTCTGTGTTTTGAAAGAGATGATGCTGCATCTTTGAACAAAGACTCGAGTGGAATGGGGCTTGGATTGAAAGAGGCGTCTCTGTCCTGATGCTTTGCTGTCCAATAAGTTTGACCTTTGAGGGCTGAGGGTTCAGGACCTGGCAGCTTTACTTGGGCTAAAAGCTGGAGTGCAAGGTAGTGCTTGGACATGGACCATCACACTGAATCCGGCCCTTCCTGCGCTTGCTTTGATTTTCTGACTGTCAGAGATACCAGCTGTTCTGCTGTAGGAATTGGTTGGGAGAGGTGGTGAAGGAGGTCTGGGCAAGGGAGGGAGCAAGATGGGACCCAAGGCACAGCATCGCCAGTGTGCATAAGCCAACAAGGTCATGTAGATGGAAACATTAGAATAGTATGGTAACTATAGCCTATGGTTTTGATATCGTGTGTCTGTGAAAGGCAATCATAATAACATAATACTATGATACTTAATTTACTGACTTGATCCACACATCACTGACCTTTTCCTCTGGTATGCAAATGCAGTTTTTAAAGCTCATTAAAAAAGCAACTTTTCATAACGTGTACCAAAAATGCAACATATGTATTGTCTAAGCTCATTATATTAGGAATACCTTGTAAAAATCTATATAGTCTAATAAATTTAACTCTTAAACCTCAAATACAATTTCAGATTGTAATTACAAAAATATAGTTTTAATTAAACCCTCTTCAGATTTAATTTAATGTGATTACTTCTCAGACCTAGTGTTATTTCAGAGGTTGGTATAGAATAAGGAGAAACATTCTCCTCTGCATCTTGGGTTTTTTTATAATCTTCTGGCAAGTGAATTGTCTACTGTAGTTCATTTCTACTTGGTGAAAGCTTGCCATAATTTTTATTTTTATTTATGTATTTGGTAGCATGCTTGATAGAGAAACTAACTGCTTGGTGAGTGAGACACCTGTCAGCTTTGGGCCTATCAGAAGAAGGAGAATGTGGGGATTATGTCATGTGGTGGAGAGATATCAGCCATCAAGAATCTTTGCCTGTTTTTTCTGTTTTGTTTCACAAGTGAAATGGAAAAAAAACCCCAACATTAAAAAAAAAAAAAGTAAAATTAAGTATTGCTTAATGAGCATGGTTTTTGGACATGGGAAAGTTTCTGACTGGGAAGTATTCAAAGCATTCTTCCTCTGTAAAGTGGTGTCTCCTGCATTTTTACAGCTCTCTCAATTAAAATCTAAACTGAAATCTCACTGAGAATACAAAATCTTCTTTTTACAATTGTGTGTAGCTTTCCTGAGCTGTATGGTTGTTCATGACTATGCCATAAAAACCAAACCAGTAAAACTAGTAAAATCTAGTTTGGTGTTTAAATGACTTAACAGGCTACCTCCTTGTTTAAATATTACTGAAGGAAGAGGCATGAAGGAAGTAGTCTTAAATGTGTAAAACCAAAAAAAAAACCCCACACCCCCCTGAAAAATCCAAACAAAACAAAACCATTTGTTATCCCAGACTACTTTAAAGCATGCTGAATAGTACAGGTGGTTGATACATGACTTGCAAGATCCTTGCTAGCAACCAGTATTTTCTTGTCAGAAAAATGGCAAGTTTTTTTATGATACCACCCAGTATATGTCTGACTATAGTTATTTAAGGGTGTAGGAGATGCTATTTAAACAGGATTTCAGTATGTTAACTGTGACTTCTAGTTAGGAATACTACACTTCAGTGCCCACCTTCACAAAGAAAATTGGCTAACCTGGAGTTGTTAACAGCTCAGGGAGAAATCAGTACAATTTTGGGCAAACCACTCTATCTGTCTCCAATGGTTTGCTTCTCTACAAAATGTGGACAACTTAATATCAACCTCATAGAGGATTTAAAGACTGATTTAAAAAAAAATTATAATTGAAATTGGTATTGTGTGCAGAGGGCTTTTAAAAATACATATGTGTTTGTCTTTACTTCGAGGAGGTCAGAGTCTACAGACAAATTTCTTGGTGGAAAATCAGTGTCAAAGCACCTAGGTTTGAAGCATGATATTTGAAAAACAATTCATACTTCCTTCATATTTTAAATTTTATACTTCTGTGAGTGTATCTGTGTAGTGCAGTGCCAGGAAGAGAGAACTAAGCTTACCATGCAGAGGTACCAGAAGCAGTGTAGCTGTACAAGCCCATCTTTTCTATCGGGGGTAATTAGCCCTGCAGGGGTACGCTCTGCAAGCTGTGAGCTAGTCCAGAGATTGCTCTAAAGCTCAGCATTGTATTTGTTGGCATGCCCTTTGTGCCTTAGTGTCCAATCTTAAAATCTTTTTGGCTCAAAGGAGATTAAAAGTTAATTCACTGGTGTTTCATAATGCATATGCATACATGGCCAGAATTAAGGTTGCATGGGCAGCATTAAATGACATTTTTTAACTTCTGAGTGTTTTTACTTAACAATCTTATTAAGTCACTTAATGAATTTTTTGACATGCAGCAAGTCTTCAGTTCATCAAACTAAATGTTTTGAGAGAGAGCTTTAACCCATTAAATAAAAGAGGATTATGTATGTAACTAACTACAAGTGGGATCTTTCAAGGATAATTGAATTTCTGTCAAATGTTATCTGTTCCATCCTGGTTTAAGAATTGTAGCATGTTGTGCTTCCCTGAGGGTAGAATTATTCTGTAGTATAAGTGGGTTTGGGTGTCTAACTTTAAGACATAAATCAGCTTATTTCAAGAGAATAGCCTTTTTTTGTTGTTACATTGTTTAAAGCTAGTCATCTTCAGCTAAATAGAAGCCACTCAGCCACCAATTATTTTTTTAACTGTTTAAAACTATTTAAATACATGTAGCTTGCAAATCAGTCTAACATTTGTCAATAAAAAAATCTTATATATAATTTTTATTACCTCTATTACTTTACTTTAGAAAAATACAAAGCCACTTAACAGCTTACATCAGCATTTCTGTTTGGTTAGTAAAATAATTATTTTTATTACTGTTCTGATGTTTAAAAGTACTATTCCTGAGCACTGTAATGCATTCCATTTCTAATTTCAACTTTATAGCTGAAGCTTTCACCAAAATCATCGAAGATGGGACATATCCCATTACTTGAATATACTTGCAAACTTTCAGAGGTTAAACACTTATAGTCTATGCATAATCAATGTGTATGGTAGTGCAATTAATGTTAACTTTAATGAAATGCATGAATATTTAAAACTTAATGAATCTGGCTTTACAGTGTGCTTTACAGCCTGGTTCACATATGTGAACAGTATTGACTGTTGGCCTCTGGATGTCAGCAGTGTATCATGAAATTCCTGTAATCAGCCGCTGTTTTCCTGCTTCCTCCCAGAAATATCTGTGACTTGTGGTCCCTGCACACCTCCAGAACACCCAGTGCTTTTTCCTCTTATAAATTATTCACTTACTCTGTACCAATTAGTTCTACCAGTTGCTAGGTTTGTTATCAAGTTAAGCTTCAAGACAAGAACCTGAACTCAATGAGTGATTAAAAATTTATTAGCAGAGATGATTAAATATGCAGATAGTCTGTGAAGCTTGTTCTTGAAACCATTATATTACCTTTTTAATACTAATGATTTGTATAATTAATTTTAAAAAAGCCTGAAAGTCTTTAGAAAAAAAAAATCAGAGTAGGACATAAAAGAAGAGATTAAATGCAGAGGAGGCAGTGAACCTGAGTATTAGAACAGCTCATCCACATGTATAGGCAATAAAGTGATTTCTTTATAGGAATAGTTTGTGGTTCGTTTGTTGTTTGGTTTGGGTGGGGTTTTTTTTTTGCCTCTGCTAAGTTGATTATTTAATTAATCTTTTAAGCAATTTGGGAAAACTCTTATCCACTAGTGAGTCGTATTTTCAAAACAGAACTTCATGTGATTAACGCTGATAATACAGATGATTCCCCTAAACTATACAGTTAAAAATGAAACCCAATGAAGATGTGGTTTCAACAACTTTTAAGCACATGCCAGATTTTAGGTGTGCAAGGAACCCCGAGCTTTTAATGGGAACCGCTCAGGTACATTAATGCCACCAGGTTACTGCTGGGCAGTGTGGCAAATGCCAAAGTGACCAAAAGAGGTGCTGTCTCCCACACCAGTTTTTCAAGGTGGTGTGCCTGTGTGTGATGTGGGTGGTGAGATGAGCCAGTGTCCTTATAGCTGTGCCCAAGGCAGCAGTTGGCAGATCTGGAGATGCGGGCAGGCAGGACCCTCCGGAGCCTGGGGTGAGCAGGAGCAGTCCCATGCTGTTGAACCTGCAGGGCTGGCTCTGGAGGAGATAGGCCTGTCCTCCCCTCGAATGGGGGAAAGAAAATACATTACTTAATTACCCATTAAGGGAGCAGGTGGAGCAGAGAGGTGGCCCTGGCTTTTTGCTTTCCACCTCCCCGAGAGAAGCAAACCCTCATGACAGCATAGGAGCGGCCTGGAGAGCAAAGATGGCGGGCGCCAGCTGCGGCGCAGAGGGAGCCTGTGTGACTGGTGCTGGCAGCATGGTGCAACTTTTGACATCTGCTCGTATGTGAGCACACAGGATGTGTTAGGTGTTTTGTAACCCCTCTGTGAGAGAGGACAGGAGGTGACCTGGCTACACACTGGAAGCTGGAACAGGCTGGGGGCATGGAGGAGGCTCAGGAGTGAGCTGTGTGCTGCCATCCCTCTGCACCAGTGCCCAGTGGCGCAGGGAGGGGAGGTGGCAGGCAGTACTCCTCAGGCACTGTGCTCTGGAGCAGAGAGAAACAAAGCTCACTTTTCTTTCCCTCTCCTTCCAGCTCTGCCTCTGGCCTGCCTGGCACAGTACCACCAAAGACCATAGCCGATGGCCCCAGGCACTCATGGGAGTGAGTTGCTGTGAATGAGGCTTGAAGGAAGGTGAAGGTGAGGGTCTGCCCCAACTTCTGCTGGAGGCTCTATGGAAAGGGGCTGCTGCTATACCCTTTGCCTTCTAGAAAGGGAGGAATCACCCCTCAGGTGAGGCTGATGAGCCCCACCAGCTGGAGACTGTCAGAGTTAATGAGCTGCCCTTAATAAATATGTGTGCTCAGGGTTTGGGTATTTGATGTGTGCTTGGAGGAGGCATGCTACGTATCAACTTGAGATTAGCATGAATGGTGAGTGAAATTGTTTATTCTTTTAAGACTGGGGGTTTGAGGAGGGGTGGAGAGCTTGTTGTGTATCGGTTATGTTGCCGCCTTTTTTTTGTTCATGTTCTACTTATAAATGAGAATGCCTTTATTTTCAAACACTGAGCTCTGTGCAGTATTCTTTAGGCTTCAGTTGTGTGAAGTGTAGTGCATGTTTCTAGGCCTGGCTATAGTAGGCAGCAAAATGGGAGTAAAATCCATTGTAGAGTGAGACTGAAGGAAGGTGTTTGTACTGCCATCACCACTGAATTTGTGTGGCTAGGATTTTGCTGTGGAGGATTGGTCCAAGTAAAAATAGCTGTTCTTTATCCAAAATAGTAGGTGTGCCTTTTTTGATGGTGTGAAATTAGACCACCTCCTTAACAGAGCACAGTCCTGGAAACGTTTCTCTAGTTCTTTGGGAGATGTATTGACTCAGATGTACAACTTTCCTTTCTTATTTTCTTCTTACTATGAGCTAAGTCAAACCACCACTTTAAACAGATGTATTTCAGCTTCCCTCTCTATTATGCCAGCTACCTACTTGGGGAAAGAGAAGGAGCAGAGGAAAGAGCATTAACCAGGGTAAGCAAGTTGGCAGAAAAAATTGAGAGGACATAGAATGAGGTGCTTCCTGCTTTCCTCCATGTGGCTCAAGCTGAACAAAAGAATGAGTCCTTAGTCTGGCATTCCTAAACATGGGGTAGGCTGCTGTGCTCCCAAGTGGGATCATAAGTTTAAATTGGTTTTTAATGTCAGTGAAAACTTGCCAATGTGAAGAAAAATCCTTAAACTGAGGGAAAGGAAATATATAACTTCAAATCTTTTTACTATGTAAGACAATGCAAATAGAAGTTTTTACAGGTTGGCATTTTTGTTTATTTATAGTGGTATTTTTTCAACAAAAAACACTTATTCTGTTAAATTGTGCAAATCTCTGCAATTGCCAAATCTACAGCCTATACTAAATGTTTAAGTCCTGGGAAATAACTTGTGGAAAAATATCTTCTGATGATGGATGTGAGGTCAGCTATTCAAACCAAAATACTTTCTCCCTAGTTACATAGTATAGGGCTGTGGTGCTCAGACCATATGCATAGTTAGTTATTTTTAGGCATTTAAGGAGAATGTAAAGGAGGTGATATATGTAGGAGTATAGAAGAGTAAGAAAGGAATTTTAAAAGAGATACTAACACTTGGAACAACAATAGTTATGCTACTGGAGTGATTTTTCCTAACCTGTACACATCACATCTGAGGGGGTTTGTTTCTGTATTGAACAACTAATGAAGTCCTAGCTTCTAAAATGATACATGTGCTTGTTTGGGTGCTGTGCATAATACTCTGGATTTCAATATGCTTAAGATAATGCGTGTAAGTGTTGGCAGGAACAGAGTCAAAGATGTCAAAAATAACTTGCAGGGGTTGTGGAAATTTACAAAGTGTAATAAGGTGATACTTCAATTGGTGCTGAAATGAAAATTGTAGCTGATATTATATTTAATGATGGACTGTGGTCACTGGGTTCACCGTGAGTGAACAATATCCATCTCTATTTTTGAGGTAAATGATGAGCAGTATATGAAGTTGAACTAAATATTAAGAATGTTTTTCCTCTTTAGTACTTGTACATTGATAATGTTATTTGCACTTATTTATCCTGCATACAAAAGAAAAAAAAAAACCTAACCAAAAAAACCCCAAAACCTTCTTTACAAGAAAGGTTTTGCAATAGGAATCTATATTTGAAGTGGTCTAGGCCTTGTGAAAGTGTAAGATGTGTATGTCAATCCTCAGCACTGTAGAGTTGGGAATGGAAAAGCATTATGGGAATGATCTAATTGTTTCTGTTTCTTTGCTAGAAATAAAACTAACAGAATAATTCAAAGAGTATCAGCAGTGCAGGTGGCCCTTAAAAGGGCTTCCCCATGGCAAAGTAGTACTGCTAAATTGTATTACCCCTTTGCTTAAGATAATGGGGATTTGCAACAAATGAACTCGAGGTTGTTCTGTGATGAAGTAAAATGCTCCTTTGTCTGCAGGAATGTGTATTCCACTTCTGCTCCAACTTCCACTTGAAATAAGGCTGTATTGCTCGGCATGGATTTAGAAACACAGGGAAGAATGAATATACTTTTGCTACTGTTTTAATCCAAGGAGCTGCAAAAATATTGACTGTTGATGTTCTTCTAGGCTTTCAACTTTCTTTTCCCTCTGTGTAAATTCTTTCTAGATTATATTTTTATTACTGGCAGAAATTAATATTTTTCTCTTTGAAATACTTTTTTGGTCAGTTATTTATCCTCCTAGAATTTGTTCTATAGAAAAGAGGAAAATACCTTCTTTGCTATATGAAGAACATTGTTGTTTTGCAATTCTTTTAACAAGTTTTTGATGTAATCTGGAAGCAACACTGGCTCTGTATCTACAGTTGCTGAATATAATGCTGAAAGCACTAGATGGATTAATGCACATGTATTGTTCAGGATATTTTCAAAGTTGTAACAGTAGGAGAAAAATGTATTTGATGTTATGCAGATTCCTTACAAGGAAATTTGGTGGTGAAGAAATTCTGCAAACTGGGTTGTATAGATGAAAAAATCAGGCTTGAGGTAACAGAACATCTTTAGAGTGGAGTGGTTTGCTTTTACAGCATATCAGACTGGTTGTGGGTAGCACAAGAGAAGAAAAATGAAACAAATGGAGAGCTCATGAAGAAGAGAACCATGATGATGATGAGGTTGGAGAAAACAAGCTCTGAGTAAAAGCTAGAGAACTGTGGCAATTTAGCCAAGTAGGCTGTGGTGATTTCAACTGTGGAAAAACACTAAAAAGTAGAAGAGTGAATGAGAAGATGAAGTGGAAGGGAAGAAGTCAGAGAAGATGCTTGGAGTGGGGGAGAAGTCTTAATCTGTTTAACCTGTGATTATGAGGCATTCTTGCAGGCATGTATATGAATTTGAAAATTGTCACCAATTCTGTGAGTCGCTTGTGGAGGCTCATGGAGCAATTCTGAGCTAGTGAAATACCAGTATTTTTACTGAATAACTCTGAACTCTTCACTCAGTAGCCTGATGTTGCAGGGGAGCTTTTATTCTGAGAGGTGTGTGTGTGTGTTTTCTGAGTCTGATCTTATGCTCTGACTAACAGAAACAACAGCATAAACTGGAGATGGGGGAGAGATGGTGAGACAGAAAGAAGTGAGGTAGATGCATGGCATGTGCCACAATTATGAGGCTTGATTAAAGACGGAGAAGCCAGTAAAAAGCTGTATTTCTATTTAGTAATGTGGAACCATTTGCTGGTTGCATGTAGTTGTAACTAAAATGCAGTTGTCTTGTGACTTTTTTCTGACTTAGGTTTCTTATGCTGAAGATATGGATCTATACTTGTTAAAGGTTAGCTATACCAATCGTTACTTGAAAATTCCATTGGAAGCTGTCTGACTTTGAAGTGTTGAAGTTGAATGCACTGTAAAGCTTTAAAGTAGACTTTGTTGTGATCTCTCTGCTAAAGAGTAATTAAAAAAAAAAATTAGAAAGGTGGAAACCAGATATGTAAGCATGTTAACTTTTTATTAAAGAAATCATTCCAGGAGACCTCATTAAGCCAGGATGATATTCTAAAAGTGAATATACATGTTGACAGCTACACCCATAAATTTGAAAACTGCAAACATGTTCAGCATAAAAGCCATTTTTGAAAAAAGCTGTTGCTCTGCCCTTGTACTAATTTAAGAATTGTTCTTTCATTCTGACTTTTATAGTTTCTTTTCACATATATAACTGGGACAGTTTAAAAAGTACTTTAAAGAATCTTTCATGATGTCACAAACTTCATAATGCAGATGATTATTTTTAAAAAAGCACACATTACATAATGACTTGAAGTATCAAATAAGCTTAATAATGCGATTCTTTTTCTTTTTAAAGAAACAAAATCACCTGTCCATATACTGTACCTCTGTACAGTGTTCTTGCAAAGAACCTGTTTTCCAGGAGTAGTGATGTGCGTTTAATTCTCTTGGGTCCAGCACTAGTCTTGGGGAAGAAGTTCTCTTGTTCTATTCATACACTATCTGGACACATAATAAAGTATTCACAATAAGCACAAGAAGTTCATGGAAAATCTCTTCCTTCAGTACCCTTCTTTCAGAGTACATTCAAGGTACATGTGCATTTAAGTTAGTTTCAGTAAAGTACTGACTTAATATTAACCCAGTTTAGAGAAGTGCAGTTGGTACAGAGAGACTTGAGTAGTCTGCATGTGGATGCAGACTCTGAGGAGCTAGAAATGACCAGTCATGATCTCAGGTTTATTTTCTCATTGGTCTGGGAGGAAGGAAGAGGAACAATAAACTTGGTCGACTCTGTGTGCGTGGAGATAAGATGATATTCAGAAGCTAAAATAATTTTAAATGAAGATCAGTAATGAGAAATCCCACCACAAAGAGCATGGGGAAGATGGCTAAAAGACATCAGGTAACTGAGAGGAGCTGAGCAAGGAGTGAGACCTTGGGATGGAGTGGTTCTTGGGCATTAAGAAACTGTGAATTTTTTTGGTTGAGTTGGGGTTTTTTTTGTTTGTTTGGGCTTTGTTTGGTTTGTTTTGGTTTTTTTTAGGAGGAGTGTTCCCTGGTTTTTTTTGAGTAGGTAGGGATTTTTGTGGCTACTGTTCATATCCAAAAACTGCATGTACAATCTGATTACTTGTATTTTGTCATACTTGGCAAATAGCTTCTAGGTTCTACACTATGGTACTTTATATTTGCTTGGGAAGAGATTGCATTTCATGCTTAAGTGTGTATGTTACCTTAGCTTATCTGACAAATGGCCAGTGCTGTGTTGTTTTCCCTACTACTCAAATTGAAATATTTTTCATAGAGAATATATTCCTCTGACTTCCTGTCTGACTGGTGATGTAAGAAGGAACAGGAGAGACAAAGAACTATTGCCAAGAATAATTTGATGAACTTTGACACTTGAGATAAATTGGTACCTTGCTAATAGAAGTAGTATTTATGATGAAGATTCTGATATGTTGACTGAACTCTGTCATTGTATAGTGGTTCAAAACTTTTGATAGGTAGCTAGTATGTTTACTTTGATAATGAAGAGAAGACTGAGGTAGAACTATGGGGTGAATCCTCAATGAATGACATTAATACATACATGTTCAAATATTGATAACATTCCATATAAAACTTTGTCTTCACTGCCAAAAAATGCAGTTTTGCTATGGAAAGGTTGTTGGCTATGTTGCACTGCAGAAACAAAATCTGCAGAGTAAAGGAAGCTGTAAAACCTAGAGTGCCCAGAAGGAACTGAGGCAGAATCTTTCTAATGAAATTAATTGCTGACATAGTTGTGCTGTTTCTGGCCTCTTCCAATCTAACTGAACATAAGCTCCTCAAACAGGCTTTTTATTAGTGAATATTACTGAAAACCATCTGGTAAAGGAGAATATGTTTGTACAAAGTACTACTTTATTTCTAATTAGTGGTCTCAAACAGATTTTCATCTCATGATATATGTGTATGTTATTTGCAGATAGTGGGAGGAGGAGTAAGAGTAAATTTCTTATCTAAATCAAGTGTGTCAGCAGCAGTTCTCTGTCAGTCCCAGGGCTTTACTACTTTCCTGTATATTGAATTAGACTCCTACCTCAATTTTAAGTTTTGTAACAAATTCTGGTATCTTTGGCATAAGCAGGGGCAGGGAAACAACCCCCAATAGGAGTGTATAGAAATAATATTTTTTAGGTGATAAATAATAATAATAATAATTAAAAAAACCCCACAGCTAATGGATCCAAACCAGAGGATTTGTATATGCATAGGAGGTGCTTTATGTAGTAGAAACCCAAGAAAAAGTGAGGCTTCAAGGGGCAGTGGCTCTGACACATTCTCTACAGCTGACACTTCCAAAATCATATAATGATTACACTATGGACTTCCAATAGGAAATATTGCCTGTAACTTTTCAAGGTTTTTGAACTTGGGATAGAGCCAATAACAGACCCAGAAAAGGGCAACTGATAGTTTAGGGAAAACAGTTGTGGCAGAGAAAGAACTAGAGTGGTGTTATATGAGGATAAACAGCACAGGCACTGAAGAGGAGAAAGCAAGAGGCATAGAGTACAGCCAGTAACACATTAGTCTGACAAACACTTCTACATTGCCCAGTGTTTGTACTGGAAAAAGGAAGGAAGGATGATAATGGCTTATTATATCAAGCTGCTGAATGTGGAATAAACACAGTGACTAAAATTCTTATTTGTGTAAGATTTTTCAGTTTTCCTCTGCTGACTGAAAGAGATTGGAGTTTTCTGCAGAGATAATAGAGAACGAGAGTAAATGAAACTGGAAGAGAGTAACAAAGAACTACGTGGATGATGTGGAAGGTATCTTCCACTTTGCAAGTGATATCTGCCAATTTAATCATTGTTGATCCTGCTGAGAGAAGGAAAAGAATTGTGCTCTTGTGATGTACTGGGGTCAGCTAAGGAGATGTGGTTTTGGTTGTTTGCTTTTCATCAAACATTAGCTAAACTGTTTTTAAGCTGGCTAACTCAAAATAATTGCATAGAACTTGTTCAAGGATTATACTACTGGTACCCAGCAGGAAATATTCTGGAGTATAACCTGTCTCCATACTAACAGTGAATAGCAGTGTAACAAATATATTGGTGTGCTATTAGTACATTTAATGGTATTCAGCTATGACTATTATTGCATGCAGACTTTTAAAATATTTTTTGTAAAGCAAAACATATTATGTCTTTGGGTAAATATTCACATTCCGGTTTTATGCCAAGTAGAGGAGTTATCAGTCAAATAAGTAAACAGTGATATTTATATCTGGCTAACAGATTTTTAAATGATGTATTATACCTAGAAAAATACCTTTTCATTTAATGGAGGGGGTTTTTTGTGTAACACAAGCTGCTCTTGTATTGGAGAAGAAAATAGATGGAGCTGAGCAACTGAGCAAATGTGACCATATGGCAGCATATCCTAGCATATCCCTCCAGATTCTGCTGTGGCAGCAATAACAGTAAGGCTCTCATGTTATAAAATAACTTCTATATCCAGGCCTTTTCGTTAAGAATAGTTTAACAAAACATAAACCTTGCAGTATTAATTTCATAGTCTAGTCAAAACTACCTACATGTGTACAGTTTCTTGTTAAACATCTTTTTCCAGTCAGTTTACTTTCATTCATCAATTCCTGAATATCCTGACTTGTAACTGGAGGTATGGGCCCATGCAGATTAATTGAAGGCTGTAATTTCCTTTGGATCAAGGAATAATTTTGATGTATCCTCTCTTGTGAAACCTTCTGCCTCAAATTCCTGCACCTGGAAAAGTGCTAATGATTACCAGAGGTGGAAGTGCAGACTGACTGGTTCTGTATGAGAGGTGGAGAAAGCAAAATGGAGCATTGAAGAAATGAGATTAAACAACTTGAAAAGATGAGTACCCTTTTCCTCTAGGAACAGCTACTTCAAGAGTAAGAATTTCTCTTCCTTTCATCCTCAAAATACCGGGCAGGGTGGGGAAATGCTCATTATGATTTCTGGTAACCTCTCCAAATTAATTTAAGTCAAATGGATTCAATATTCTCTTCCTACCAATGGTCGGTTGTAAACACTAGTAGAGGGAATAGGAAACAGGAGCTATATGGAGGGACACCCTCCCTTTTGTGTGTCCGTCTGCAAACAATCTGTCATTAGGGAATAGCCTTACAGTAGGCTGCGTCTTGTCTGTTCTTAATTAGGCATTACTGGACCATGATCTATTTTTAGCTCTGTGTGGTCCCATTTATACTTGACTTCCACTTATTAGGAAGAAGTTGTTCACTGTGAGGGTGGTCAGACACTGGAACAGGTTGCCCAAGGAAGTTGTGGATGCCCCCTCCCTGGAAGTGTTGAAGGCCAGGCTGGGTGAGGCTTTGAGCAACCTGGTCTAGTGGAAGGTGTCCCTGCTGATGGCAGGGGGGTTGGAACTAGATGATCTTTAAGGTCCCTTCCAACCCAAACCATTCTATGATTCTCAGGCAAAGACTTGCACTTCTTGTTATGTGGAATAAGTTATTTGTGGGTTTTTAAACATGATGCTTGATATGTTTACCAGATGTTTGTAAGTGACAAGTAGTAAGCAGATGACTCATCATCATGTTTACCTCACTGTTTGTTACTCTATAGGTGGGGGTGTAAATCTCCTTTGCTGGGAAAGAGACTAGTTAAAGAGTTGAACTCTCTCCCTTTCAGACATTTTCTATATTCCTGATGATGGTTCTTGTGCTTTTGTGAACTCTCTGCTTTCCTTTAATGAAGTTCTCAGAGCTACACTTAGAATGAAAATCTGTGTGGTTTCTTGATTTATCAAGTCACACAATGTTTTGAGATTATTGTGTTTTGCTTTTGTTATCCTTTTCCTCCTTTATGTTTTTTAATACTCCATTTCTCTGATCTCTGCTGAGCATTGAACTGATATTTTTGGAGTGGTAGTATCTAACTTGTAGCCAAACATTGCATATGTGTGCTTCAGATTACTCTTTCTCATGACTTTGAATTGAATGACACTTTTATTTTTCTATTTTTAAACAGTTTTAGTTACTGTGAAATTATCCTGTGGGTATATGTGAGAGAGGATATTGTTCTGTCTGGTGTGTTGTCCAATGTTGTCCTTGGTGTGGTCTGACATAACTTGAATATTTTAGAAGAGAAAACAAAATTTGGGATTTTAGTGTTCTGAAAAAGTCCAGTGAGGCAGCAAAGATAAGAGACTGCTGAACAACAAAGAAAAGGGAAATTAAAGAGGATTTATTGCAGACAGCTGACTGGGATGGCTTTCGAAGTGAAGAAAGGTACTGATCCTGAAAAAAAAGGCTGGCAAATCTAGAACTCTAATGAAGAATGCAAGAATAACATGAATGAAATGGTATGATATTTGGCTGGAAGGGAAGTGGAGCAAGAGATAGCTTGGCTACAGAAAAGTTTGAAAGTAGAAACTTTTTTTCTAATTTGGTTCATAGAATCACATGTGTACACTTTTACAAATGACCAGTAAATTAAACTTCTGAAAATTGCCATTTGTAACTATTCCAAACTGCCAGTTTGAATGGACTGTGAAGATATCTTTCCATCCACTCCACTTCCCCTGCCACTTTCAGTTAAGATTGGATCCTGATGGATAGCATCATTTTGTCACATTGTGGCACTTTATAAATAACATAATGTAGTGATGTACAGTGCACTGACAATTGCAGTTTTAGTAGCTATTGGGAAAGCTAAAAATGAACATTTTCCATAATCTGGATCGTTTACTTTGTCAGTTGGGCTTTCTGCACATCTCCTGCATGTATTCTCACAAGATATTAAAAAGATGTATATGTTTTTATTATATTGTGTATACGCTTTGGTAGGTGTAAAATAAGTTTACATTTTAAATGCATTTGTGCTGCTATCAGAGAAAAGCAAAACAAAATAAATTGATGCCAGGGGAAATGTCAGGCATGCAACACAGATTTGTTAAATAAACATTACTGTGTGGCATTAGCTAATGTTATTACTTTGTTTCCCTAGTGGCTCTTTTTTTGATTATCTGCATTTCTAAAGACTGCACATTTCATACACACCAAGAACAGAGCACAAGGATTCTGCTTACATGAAGGGCCTTGCAAAAAATACAGAATATGATGGCATTTTTTATTTACAGCTCTGCTAAAAACATGCTTACACTTTTGTTGTGGATGAGATAACATGAAGAAATTTAGCTATTGAACTTTTTTGAAACTGTATGGGAACTCTATGTAAAAAAAAACTTAAAAAGCAAAATAGAATCTCAAGGATTTAAATAAGGGTTGAAAGTATATCATGCTTTTCCTGAATTTCTTCTAGAATGGAAACCAAAATAAAAGTATAATTTAGAATTTGTTTAAAGCACTGGATAAAGGATACCATGGATAAGCTCATAATTGTGGAAGGTGATTTCATAACTTCCACTCAGCCTTTTACATGTAAATGCTTCTTATTCATAGAACAGGACTGTTGAAAACAATATGCAGAGTGGATAATGTTCAGACATAATGTAAATTTGGGAAATATTTTGTAGAATTTTGTGGGTGGGAAATCCCTCCCTCTGTGGCCAAGTCATATCCAAGAGCAGCGACTGGAGTACCTGCAGTGTCACTGCATGACTTATTTAAACAAGCTGGATTTATTAGCAAGATTTCATAGCAATACCAACTAGGGGTTGGTCTTTTTATATATTTGCTGCTACAATATTAGATTGGATAACGTATATTTGAAGAGCATAACGCTCACTTTCAGGGTTTACATAATCACCATATTTCAAGGGAGACTAATACAGAAAAGCGACTGCGGTAAAAAAGAATATCAAAGCTGAGTGTTACATCTGTTCAATTTATTTCATATGCCATGTTGCTGTTCTTAGTCCAAGTCCAAATAGAGCTGTGTCCGTACAACAGCTGGCATCAGCTGGCCTGCCTTTTGGCTGTTGGTAGTGGAGAGGAAAGGCTGGGGCAAGAGAACTGATTTTGAGCATGGCTTTGACACATTAACTAGAGTCTTTAGAGAGGAAACTTGCACTGATGTCACCTTTCTCGGGAAGACAACTTCACTTTCACTCAAAAGACTAGGTTGGACAACTGAAATTGTCAGTGCTTGTATAATGTAGCCTTTTCTCCCTGTTGAATGTTGACTTTGAAACCTAAATGCTATTTCAATATAACTAGTTAGTTTTGATTATAAAGCAGGGAACAAGAAAACCTGTATATAAGGAATGATATTACCTTATCTCTTGGACAATACATCAAGTGTATCCTACGGTATGAGTCTTTACTTCACTTGACTTAATGGAGCAACTTGTACAAGTGGCAAAAAGAAGTAATTTAGATGGAGAATACTGTTAGTCTGATGAAAAAGAATGTGGAGCCTGGGTTTCAGGGATTTTTTTTATTCATATTTTTGTGTGTTGTATTTATAGTTTGACTTTCTGTCCCTTCAACTTTCATCTATCAGACTCAGTCTTCTGACTGCTGTTACTTTCTCTTTATGCAAAGAGAATTGACAAAGCATTCATCTCTCTTCTTACTGACTATTGTTTTTGACTTTCTGATCACTGCATTATTCCCTTCCCTACTATATTATCATCTTGTATGGGTAAAAGCAAAGAAAGGTCTTCCTGGTTTCCTTTCTAGTGCCTGTCACACTTGGGGATTTCCTGTTGCCAAGAAAACAGTGTGGCTTGGGTCTGACTTCTCCAGATCCTGCTATGTTCAGATCAAATATGCTTTCTGAGGACTTTGACTGCCAAAATGTGGCAATGATCACTTTGGTATGTGCAAACCAAATATAATCAAAAACCTTGTAACTTTACCAGAATAGGTGGAATTTCTATGTAGATTAGGGCAACTCAATTTCCTAAATTTCATGTTTCTCATGAGAAAACATATTCTCTGAGATTAAAGTTGATTGGTTGTTTCTTTTTTTTTCTTTTCTTTTTTTTTTCACCTCACATGAGTTAAAAGATACTTAAGCAAGAAATGATCACTCTGGGAAAAATGCAGTTTCAGGGAAGTTATGATCTGATGAGGATATGATTTTATTATGGAGAATGAGACATGTTTAACTACAAATATTCTCTGTCTTTATTAATTATATTATAGAGTGTATATATGCTGAAGATAAACCTTCATTTCTCAGAGAATGTGGTATGCCTGGATGGACAGCTGTGTCAGAGATTCATTGTACCTCATGCTGAACCTGTATTAAGTTATTTTAAAATGAAAATTTCAAAACACTCCTGAGCCTCATCCAGCTGAAGATGATAGTTGGTATACCATTAATTAATTTAGGAGCTGGATCAGTTCCTAAATTATTCTTCCTTTGTTGCATAAAACTGAAAAAGAAGGAATTCAAGGAGTTTTGCTGTAGGTATAAAACTAATTGCCACAACTTTAATTTCTAGGCTGGTTTTCAACTCTCTTTAAAAAATGAACTATAAAAATAACCCTTCTTTTTTGTCATTATTAACCCTATTAATGGATTCTATCACCTAGTGGTAGGACTTTAATCCCAGCATAATTTTCTTGAAATCTATCATTTGCAGCATGTGGCAATGGAGACTCTTAAATAGTGACATGTATTTATCCTTAAGAAGCAGGTTTTGCTGGGGTTCATGCTTGAGTCTGTTTTTCTTATCTTTCTCAAATGGCCGAAGTTAACTGATTTGAAAGAGCCTCATTTTAAATTACATTCATTCAGTGAAAACAGAAATTAACACTTAGAGACATCTATATGCTAATGATTGTAGCTCAGGGAATACCCTTCTAACCTTTTCAAAAGGAGTTGGTAAAAAGCCATTTCACTTGAAAGCAACTTAGTAAAAATAGTAGATTAATTAAATACAATAAAATTTCCCTAAAATCTTTATCCCATTTATTACTTATCACTATTTTTCCTGTTCACATGTGGTACCTTAGCTCCAAACGGAATGTTCCAGGATGCATTTATTAAAATGTTTTTTCTGGTGGCATCTATTAGATGCTGAAAAACAGAGGTTAATAGTGTCATGAGTTTTAGGGATGGCATGCGAACAGAGGTGAAAAAGCAGCTTCATCTATCACAGTACATAAGATACTAAGTGTATGAATTTTGGCAAAAGGGTCAAAAATGTGTAGGGGAAAGATTTCCTCTAGCCCTTCCAGATGCTGAGCAATGAACTGAACAAGATGATCCCAAGCTTTCAGGCCTTTTTAAGTGCTGTGTGTCTGCACCCATTAGAGAGTTTACTGTAAATGCTAAATATGACTATTGCTGCTTATAGGGGTATTTATTATAGGTGCAGTCTGTGTTTGTTCTTGACTCTGTTTGCAGGAGGTCAGAATTCCTGAAGAAGATAGAGTATTGCACATATTAAGCTGCTTGTGCGCATTGGTATTCTACCTCATAGTACCTGTATTACTGCCTCATGCGTAACATTTCTTAGATGAGGTCACTGCTGTGTATGAAGGACTTACAGGTCCCTGGGTCTTGCATTCCTATTTAGAAGAAAAAAAAAGCTTGCGGAAACAGTTGCCCTGTTGTTCTTACACTGACTGCTATTCATGTTACGGTTCTTAAAGGAACAATTTCTAAGGAAAAGGCCTAAAAAGCTAATGCCTGAAGCTTCTTTGAAGCTACTCGTCTGATTAGTCTTGTAGATCCTGATATGAAGTCAAACTAGGGTCAAATAAAGTATTAAGCCCTGGAGTAAGATGTGTCTGCCCTAGGCTAGAAGCAATTTGCAACTTGTACTTGGTTTAAATTTAATAGCAGTAAAAATCCTGTTGAAACAAAATGTGGCAATTATTGCACTTGAAATTCCAGTGCAGGAGAGACTGGAGGAAGGTCACAGATCTGTATTTGGTTTACTGATGAAAATCTGTGAAAGTGATGTCAAGATCTAAAAGGATCATAAGCTTGAGTAATACTTACTTAAACAGGTGTTATAGAACAACCTGTTTTCCACCAGACAGAAGGGAAGCCTGGAAACCTTCCTTGTTGGCTGAGCAGTGTGTCCACAAGCCTTAAGGAGGCAGGTGTAGCAGGCTGCTCTCAGCTCTGCCTCAAGAGAGAGAGAATCAAATTTGCTGGGCAACCAGACAAGAGAAGATAGGCAGTGATGGTCCCTGAGCAGAGAGGGACACTTGTGACTCAAGGATTGGAGGGTGAGGTTTTTTCTGCAGGAATTGAGGGAGAAAGCTAAAAGACAGTGTGATAGCTACCTCCTACACAGCAAAGGAAGAGAGACTGGGAATCTTTTGACAAAGAGCTGCTAACAGGTAATATATGATTAAAAAGGAATAATCGTGCCTTGAAGACATACCAGAAGAGTATATGGGGTTTGAGGAAAATAGCTTTTTCAGGCTTTATTAACAGCTCAACTGTACCCTAGGTTTTTTGGTGTTATCAGAAAAGTAATGATCTACACTGCTGTGTTTTTTGTCCCTTGGACTGCAGAAAGACAGTTTTTAAGCAGCTGTTGCCTAATGCCACAAAAAGCTAACGTGACCTGGGATCAGAGCAGTTATGAACAATAGGATCTTTGTTTTTGAGCAGGAGATGTTCCCTCTGCTCTTATGACTTCAACTTTCCCCTGGGTTTTAGTCAAAATGGTGTCTCTTTCAAAAAGGGGTAAGCATCCCATTTGAGCTGGCAGCTTTTAGCATGTGTGTGTATAATAAGACACGTATTTACAATGCTAAAATATGTCTTGGTCAGTTGTTTCATACACCGCCCCCCCGACCCCGGAACACAAAACAACTGTTAAAATTGGAATTCTGTACCTGATCATTTTTGGAAGCAGCACATGTTTCTTCCTAGCAGCTACTAAGTTTTTCTGCACTACTTTGGCTCCAGAGAAAACATGATAGTTCAGTTTATTTTTTTAGCTAATGTGAGATAGTGTCCTCTTTTTTCTTTTCTTTTTTTTCTTTTTTTTGACAGTTGGTACTCTAGGTTCTAGGTTGGTCAAGCTACGTGGAAGTCTGGTTGTCTTGGCTGTTACATGGGGCACTCCAGAACTGTCAGAGCTGGAAAAGCAAGGCTTTGTCCTTGTTCTCTTACACTTCTCACATCACTGTGTTGGGCACAGCAGGGAACTGTAATATACTCTGCTGCTGGTCTGCAGTCTGAGACTGGCTACAGGCTTTCAGCACTCTTGCAAAGGCAGGACTGAGAAACCAAACATCAGTAACCTAAACTATTTGTGTTATAAAGCAACAACAGAATGCTTCTAGAGTTCATGACTAAACAATAGCCTCAAGTTCAGAGGTCAGCATATTTTCATAATACTGATTTTTGTAGTGCTGTTTTATATTTTCAGTATTTTGTGTGTATTTAAGATTTATCATGCTCCTTAAATAAGTCTTGAATGCTAAACTGTAAGCAACAGTTGGGATGTTGCAACCACAGTACTTGTGCAAATGTATGGAATAAAAAAAATATAAATTTTATAAGCAATGGAAAATGAATTAATTTCAATACATTGTGCTTTTTAGTTAACCTAACTGTAGTTTAACTACTCTTTCCTGTGGCTGTAAATGGGGGCTCCCATGCAATTTTCCTGTTGGTCCAAGAACATTTTGTAATGAAGGGTATGTGGCTTCCAAAGTGGTAAGTCAGCATGTGTGTGACCACTCTAAATTAAAAACAAAACAAAACAAAAAAACCCATAACCCCCCCCTCCCAATGCTTTCCAAAGCACAAACAGAAAACATTCAGTGATTCTGTGCAAAAAAGGAATAATGACAAGGTTCACAAAATAATGCAGAGAGGAAAAAAACCCCTATTGCTTCCACTGTGCCTCACATTAAATTATATCTGATACCTACACCATGTTGGTCAGATTCTGCACATCTATGCACTCATCTTGCTTCCCATGGAGAAAAATACTATGCTTTGGGTGTGCTATCAGACTTGAACTTGGTCCTCAATTTGCATATTTTGATAGTATGTTGTGTGATTTCTATAAAGAGCTAAGAACATTTTGTATATGCATGTACATCAGGTTTTCTGTATATTTTAAGGGGAAAAACTTGTTTAAATCTTGGCTAGATGCTACAGTTAATTACTGTACAGTTGGTGGATTTATTGCTTAATTAGCAAAGCATCTATATGAATGTACTTGGTGTTCTTTGTTTCTGGACTTACCTGTGTGCATTTATTTTTTAAAAAAATTATTTTTATTTACTTATTTCCACTTTTTTCTTCTACTAAAAAAAAAAACAGATTAAAATTGGCTATTTGGAGACACCTTACTGTGGTGATGCTTGATGCCTTCACAAAATCCAGGGGTTACTATTAGCTTATGTTTCTTGCTCATGAACAACTTAGTTAAATGGGAGCTGACTGTTGACTGAAGACCACTGACTCCCTTCTGGGAAAGGAGAACAAAAGCAGAGAAATGGGAGCATGTACAAGAGGACTTTATGGTACTTCGATCTAAGACCCAAGAAACTTATTTTGGTAGCTCAGTGATGATGTGAAGAGGGACCTGATATCCTGATAGATGTCCTTGATGGGATTGAGCTGAACTCTTCACGCATTAGTAGCAGGAAGCCAGGGAGCTGATGGAGGTCAGGAGCTTCCAGAGCTGCTTTTTGAGTTCAGAGGTTTGACTTGTCACCTGCCCAGGCCATGTCAGTGCTGTGGAGCTGGTGTTGTGGAGCTTTAAGTTCCCTGAAGGTGATGGAGTTGGGCAACTGACTGTAGCTCCATGTACCCTGTGAAAGATCCCTATATCTGTCAGTAAATCTGCCCGCTTCTGATTCACCGTCATTGGTGTGCCAGAGTGGCTCACTTTCTTAGAGGTGTCAAACATTGCTTGTCTTCAGCCTGCAGTTTATAAAAGCAAAACCACATATAAATCCCTCTGGCACTGTAATAGACCTGGATTTGCAGGAGTTTAGCAAGCTAAAGCAGATCCTGCAAGTTGAGCAGGTATAGATTTAAAGCAATAGAAAAACCCGACTGAGGAATTTCATAAATCCTGTTTGCTGAATGCATCAGTAAAACAATTGTTTGGTTTCCTATGGCAGAGAAATTTATTTAGCTGAGATAGTTATCAATCTTTTGAAGGTTTTACTCCCTGCAGCAAGATCAAAACTGACTGAAGCTGATACTGTTTATGGTAATGAAGATATTTTAAAATGGATAGCTATATTATAGTGAGCAATTGTCATGGTTACAACAACAGAAAGAAAAAGCCTATCAGAAACTTCTGGGTGAAGATAACAGTGTAAAATTTCAATCACTTAATAGATTATTATAAAACTAAAGCAAGCCTCTCTTAATGAAGTCTTATTTCCAGTTGGTGATACTCTACTGTACTTGCTCAGGTTGTGGAATAGGCTTATAAATCTAGACCGCATATAGAGCTTGATTGGGAGAAAAATGTTTTGTGGTGGCTTGTTATAATAGCTGAAGCTATTAGTTTTTAATGACATTATAAATTTAATTGGAATACCATTTCAGACATTTCAAATGTGTCAATAGAATAAGGTTGTATCATATCTGTTGATGTCACTGGCACTGTCTGGAAAAAAGTTTTCAAGGTACTTCACTTTTCCTCTTTCTCTTTTTGGGACAATATTCAAACTAGTACTTCAGTTGCAATGTTGTGAATTTGATATGTCTTGGTAGTTAAGCTATTGAAAAGCATACTGATGTCTTAAATCACCCCTTTCAAATGCAGTACCTAAGCACTTGTGCATGCTTTTGTAAAAGAAGCGTTAATCACCATGTGATAGATTCTTTCATTACCTGAATTAATGTAGATATGAATGAAAAATTATAATGGTAATGTTTAACAGTATATAATAATAGTACATGTCACCAGCATCAGATTTCATTTGCATCCAGAAGAAGCAAAAACGATGATGTATGAGGTTTTTGGTGTGGTAGGGTTTTTTGGGGTATTCTCTCAGTTCTCTGAGATTCTAATTAGAGCTGAAAATAAATTCCTTGCTCTTCTATTTTTTTTTTTCCTCTGTGAAACTTAATGTAGAATTTCCATTGTAAATGTTCCTGTATTGTTTTTTCTTTAAAGGTTTCTTTAAAATATAAAACTAGCTTTTTGTAATCAGTACAAAGACTTCTGATACTGCTTCTAAGCAAGTTTAAGAACCATTTCTTTTACTGGGAATCTTGATTAAAGAAACATCCATGTTAAATTAAATGTAATTTCAGCTGATTCACTTCAAAAGCAAAACAATTAGTTCTCTTTGCTCTCTCATTCTCTGTAAAACTATAAAATCCAAGAAGTTACTTACTACAAGCTATTCATTTAAAATATTAGTGGAATGGAAATCAGTTTGGGCAGGGTGATACATGTTGGACCCAAGACTGAGCATGCAGTTACCAAAACAAGGAGAGGGAAAAGGGTTTCCCGCATGCATAAACGATGTGTGTACATTATGTAATGTAAGTGCAGGAAGATGCGAGTCTAACATTAGCAGACTTCTTTGAAAACTATGTTGCCCGATTTAGTTCACTTCCACTCTATCCTTGCTGATAGTTTGATTTGTCTTTGCACTAGGTTTTAGGTATTCTGTTGCTATAATAAAAGCATAGCAGAGCCATGTAAGGACAAGGAGAAACCCTCTCAAGAGGGAAGAAGGACACAAGGCCAGCTTTGAAGGTTTGGATCTCCTATGCTGTAACTAGGCACAGAGCCAAACATCCAACTGATATCCAGTGTATCACATGTAGGGGTGACAATGGGTTTGTAATCCAGCCACAACAATGTTAATTAATGACATACTGAATTAGAGCAATCTGTAATTTTAATAAGCCTCTTATGGAAATAGATCCTTTGGTGAAGTTCAAGGGATTTAGTGTTTTCATACAGGAGAATGTGATGAGTTAAGAAAAGCACAAGCATGCACAGAGTTTTGATTTTTACATGTGCTGTATATAGTTGTGTGATTGTATGGATATTCACACTGGCTTTGTGTGACTGCATGTCATGGACAGTTGGGTATTGAGGTTCTTTTGCCATGCTGTATATGTACCTTTTTAGTGTTCAGCCTCCGCCCCACACCCCACCCTCCCAGTCTTCTCCCAGAACAAACCTTAGTGATGATCTTTACATCTAGACATCTGAAAAGATGCTTCATCTGGCACTATTTATGGTAGAACTTGCTTACCAGGAATTTAATGCCCTTAAAGGAAAGGGCAGATTACAGCAAACGGGGAAAAAAATAAAAATTGCCTTTTTTTTCCTCCCACCTTCTTTGACTTGGCTCTTGGACTCTATGGGCCATACTGGGATTACTATTTATATAAGGCTTTTGAGACATGCTTCCACCTGGCCCTTTTCTGCTTCCTCCTACCCCCTCAAAGTACTTGTAGTTGTGGAACTCTTTGGGGATTACCAAATGTAGTCCAATCAATACCCATCTCTCAAAGCCTTCATAACTGAACAGTATAGGACCAAAAGGAAGCATAATCCATTGGATGTCTACAAAATACTTCCTGCTATCCATGAAAGCCTGCTCAAACGAATCAACAAATTTAACTTTTCACATCCTCCTGTTTAACCTTAATCTCAGTTTTAATCCAAACCTAACTGGTAATCTGATGATGTTTTGAGTGTGCAAAAATAGTTGTATCTCTTAAAATCTTGTTGATGTCTGCTGGTATTCTGCTTGCTCTCTGCCTCACAGGTTAATGCTGAAAAAACAGCTATTCAGGTGCATGTGTGTGTGGTTTTGTTTTGTTTTAAATGATCCAAACCCCATCTATGTCTTTAGCATTAGGAAACCTGTGACGTGGATTTGCCTGTGACCAAAGAGGGTGAAATCCAGTCCTCATCCTTGCACTGCTAGGGCATTAAATACCTGGTGTGAAGTGCAGGCACAATGAAATAAAACGGACAGTGGGGTTGTTAACATTGTGGAATATCACTGGTATTTGCAAACAACTTTGACATAATTTTTGAAACCACAGGGACAACTTGATATTTGTAATTAAAGGTACAGTTCTTGTGGTTCTATCCCTGTAAATAATCCTAGCGGCTCCTCAATTTGTAATTCCCTGGTCCTAACCTTGCATTGCTCACTCTCAGAAATAATTTAACTTTGGAATTTTGTTATCTGCCACTGAGTCTCAAGGTGTCTAGTGTTCAAATAAGGGATGCATAAAAATACAAAAGAATTAGCACAGGAAAGTTTGAAATAGTGAACTCTTACTCCACTTCAATCCATTCTAATTTGTTTTGCAATTCTGTAATTTGTGATGGAAATACTTTTGCAGTTTGGAGAATGGAGAGGATCTCAGATCTGTGTAAAATGTAGGTAACTTTCAGAGCTATATGTGTAACAGGAGTCACATGAAATCATAACCCATCACACTTTAAGCTCCAGCATGGATTTTTATGTTTAAAAACATTGAGTTGCTGGAGCATGTGCAAAGAAGGGCATTGAAGCTGGAGAACAAGTCTTATGAGGAGCAGCTGAGGGAGCTGGGGTTGTTTAGTCTGGAGAAGAGGAGGCTGAGGGGAGACCTTATTGCTCTCTACAACTACCTGAAAGGAGGGTGTAGTGAGGTGAGTGTTGGTCTCTTCTCCCAAATAACAAGTGATAGGACAAGAGGGAATGGCCTTAAGTTGCTCCAGGGAGGTTTAGGTTGGATATTAGGAAAAAATTCTTCACTGAAAGGGTTGTCAAGTACTGGAACAGGCTGCCCAGGGAAGTGGTGGAGTCACCATCCCTGGAGGTATTCAAAGGACATGTAGATGTGATACTTAGGGACATGGTTTAGTAGTTAAGTGGTGAACTTGGCATTGCTGGGTTTACAGTTGGACTAGATGGTCACGATGGTCTTTTCCAACCAAACTATTCTATGATTCTATGATATTTTGTATCCTATTAGATAAAAAACCAGACTCATTTTTCCTTTCAAGTAGGAAAGCTCTTAAGTCTCTTGTCTCATTGGGATAATATATATAAAAGAATAGATCTTTAAAGCACACTTCTCTTGTCCTGCAAACATAGCATCAGAAAGGGCCTCTCTGATACCAGATACTGACAGCTGTATCTTGTATTTTACTAATACACTTTAGCTAATAGAGATTTGTAGGCACACTGAAGTTGGAGAGCTTTGTTTTAGTCCTACTCTGTGATTCAAACTATAATTTAATGCCTTTCTTGCGTAATTCTTGTAGCATGAGACCAGGGATGTGGTACTATACACCTTTAAGCTCTAATGCAAAGGCAGCAATAGTGCTTAGAAAATCTGCTTCTGGGTAAGCCACTCAGGATAGAGTAATAAACATGAACATATTTTTAACACTGAGAAGTAATATAACATGGATTTTACAGTTAATATACTGACTGTTCTTCATTTGCTATTAGTTTTATGGAGGAAAGCTGTTACTACTTTATATATAATGTATTGGAGCATACTCAGCTAAGGATCTGGGATTTCCCTCTGGCATAATTTGAATGTATTATTGACAGGGTGTTACTGGTGAATGATGAGTCAATGTCTCCCATTAATTATTCTCAATCTGCTGTTGCATTGTGCTAAGATTATGCAACCTATGCTGACAGTAAGTATACATAGAGTAAGGAGCATTCCTGTGCTTTGGGAGGGTGAAAAGAAGTCTTGGGCAAGAACTGAGTGCAAGAAAACAGAATCCGGAATAGCCGGGAGAATGTGTAAATACTGTGGGGCTTGTGGACTGTGCTCCTGCCTTAGTTCCCAGAGATTTGACACTGATATAACCATTTGGTTAGAAAGATCACACAGTATGATGGTAAAAGGGCATACTCTAATTACAATGTGTAAATTGTTCTTCAACATCTTTGCAGTATACTATAGAAACTTCTTTGTGCTTTTCAGAATAACCAATGTAGGTGGTAATTTCCTCTTCTCACTGAAGAAACTGGGGAAAATATACCAAGATTCATGCAAGTGATTTCTTTGGCAAAGAAACTACTAATAAATATATAGGATGAAAAGATGATTTTTCAGGCTGATTGAAGCTCTGCTACTGTGTAATAGTCTTGAACTTCTGATAGTCCTGTATCATTTTGAAAAGTGTGGGAACTGACAGCATAATACAGACGGTTCCAGAAAGGTGGTATGCTTTTTAACTTTAAAATTTTATATTAAATATAATTATTTTTTCAATTTTTCTTGTGCTCTGCCTATGGTATTAAAATTAGGACCTGATATGGTATGATCAACAGAAAGGCCAAAATTCTGTTTCTTGCACAAACCCTCTTGTACTTTAGAGGCTATTTTAAAACTGGTTCTCCTTCCTTAGGATCTAGGGTGACTGAAGGTACCAGGTCATTCTACTTCCCTTCATTTAGCTGTAAGGCTTTCTTGAGGGGAAAGATGGTAGTCTTAAGACTCATCCCAGACATGTTCCTGTATTACTGCAGGTAGGAACTCCAGCACTGAATTCCAAAAGTTGAAAATAGCCCTGCACTTAGGGGAAAAAAAATAAATTCCTATTTATCACATAATATATTTTGTAACACAAGCAATATGCTTATATTTTTCTCTTCTTTTTTTCTCTCTTTTCCCTCCCTCTTCCCCCCCCC
>NW_010294911.1:49758-53691 GCF_000700745.2 Antrostomus carolinensis
GGAAAATACTCTATGCATTCTGCCTACCATAGTTTGGACTGAAAACTTTAATTAGTTGTAGGGCTTTTTATTATTATTTTATCTTTGTTCATTATTTTGTGCTCAGTCTCTGTGGATGTTCTGCATTTTCATCATCAAAAAAACTTGCCGGCTATTTTTGTCAAACAAGAACCCTGAAACCATCACACTGGAGTGCTGAGCCTGTCTGCCCATTCTGTCAACAGGATGAAAGTGAATCTCAAGCTTTTTTAATTACAAGGATAACATGTTCGCTCATCTAATAATGAAGATGGTTAGCAATTTTAAATTTTAATAATCAATTACTGAAAGTAATTCTCCATTAAACCACAAGAGAGCCATTAAATCTCAAAAGATGGAACATGCTGTATGTAACAGTAGCAAAATTTCTATTTTTAAATATCATTAGGGAATATCTGATTTTCATTTCTCTGCTTTTCTTTTACCTTTTTCCTCATGCAGACCATCTCATTTTCAACAGGAAGACAAAGAAGACAGCACATGATCTTATAAATAATAAAAGAAAACCCTTGCAAGACTTGATCCAATGTGTGAAATATGTGCTAAAAATCTAATTTGTTTCAATCCAGCATATTTTGACTGAATAATAAGGAAAGAGACTAATTAATATCTTAATATGCTGAGGGCTAGGTGCCATGGTGGGCTTGATACAGTCTCACCTCAGGAGATTTGAGTTCAGATCTTATTGATATTGCAGGTGCTGAACAGAGTTTGGTGGTTTCTCTCTTGCTGCTGGTATAGGTGCCATTGAAAACCATACCATTCAGTACTATTGGCAACTTCAATTATTAAGAATGTTGAGAACTGGAAAGCAGGGATAGTACAACTCTCAGATAGCTTGGTGTGCTTATGTGAGGATACCTGTTCGGTGACAAGCAAGCTGGCAAACATAAATCGATAGCTGCTTGCAGCAAAAATAAAATAACCCCAAAGTATTGAGTTAGAGAGGAAGCAATAGATGAGTCTGGCCTCAGGTGCAAAATAGCTATTTTTCTTTCCAGGGCATTTAAAATTGAAAGTTGTAGAAGTGATTCGGAGTGGTTTGATAATGTTGGATTAACTATTAAAATATAAATTGTTTAAGAACATAACGGTTGACAAATGTATAACCTGAGTTACTTTCTATGGGGAAAGGACCTAAAACATCAGTGCCAGTTTGAAGAGGAAAAACAAAGGTCCGAAAAGAAAAGCTGATACAATGATTAACTTCAGAATGATACTTAAAATCTTCAGTGGTTTTCATTATCAAGGAGCTTCTGATATTACAGAGTACGTGTCTTTCCAGCAGATAGTGGCGTGTATTAGGACTTGCAAAGTTCAGCTTGATTCTTTGGACCTCATAACTGAATTATCTTAACCTCATGTGCCTCATGTTCCAACATTGGAACAATATGCAATTGAGGGACTCTTAACATTAGTTGGCATCAGTTCCCTCTACTCAGAAGAAAAGGTCTGTCTTTCTGATGGCTTGGTTTAAAGCAGAGTCTGATGACATCAACAAATGCCCAAGTTTTGTTGGAAATAAGGTGGAAGAAGGTTTAAGAATCTATGTGGGATTGGGGTTTTTTTTTGTTTTTTGTTTATTTTTTTTTCTCCATAACTGTCTACCACTGACATCTTGAAAATTCTGTTTTGCTTGGCTTAAAGCCTGCTACTGAAGCCACAATAAATTTGTCTTAAAGATTGAGGGAGATGGAATTGTCTTAATATGGGACTCTGCATCAGACTTAGGGCTATTGTCATTGCATTAGATACATCTAGTTCTTAGCTTGTGTTTTTATTGATCTAGATGAAACAACTACAGAAACTATGTAGTTCTCTCCTATCTCTTCTTCCAGAACTTCAGATTACAGATATAAATTGAGTCTTTAAGTTTCCACATATCTGAAGGCTTAAGTAAGGTAATAATGGTATGGTTTTCAGCTTTTTTGGTTAGTTTAAGCAAATTTTATTCCCTATCTCAAGCTCTTTGATAAGACTGATAAGGAAACAACTGATATAGCTGCAGGGTTGGAGGGGAGGGACAAAGATTTTTGAGGTTTGAAGACTAAAAGCAGAATCTTCCACTGTGAGTTAATTTCTTCTGAGGTGTGATCTTCTAGTATAAACTGTAATGGCTTAATGAAGTTTCAAGGAAGGATGATAGGTGACAATCTAGGATATAGGTGTGTTGGGTGCTTCTTTGAGTAGGTACATAGGACATATTTGAAGGGGCCACATATCTCCTAGAGGAGAGTCTGGCCCAAAGGAGTATCTGCAAGGTGTCCTTCAGTTGCTCAAGGTGTTCTGAGAGCAAGTGAGGCAGTGTTTGAGAGACTTTGTCTGACTTTTTTTTTATGTGTTTGGAGGCTGGGGGTTTTGTGGAGTAAGTCCACAGGATTTTTATGTTTTTGCAGCTTGGGTAGACTGTTTTTGATGCTTTTTCAGAAACTATTATTGAAGAGAAACTGTTAGAGGAATCACATAATCTCTTCCAAATTAATCAAATGAAACATAATGATAGTTCTCAATTTAGAAACAATTCAAAACACCCGAAGAAAGGCTTCTGTGCTTGAAAACTTGTCTGCCTTCTCAGTTTTTAAAAATGCAATTTATGTAGTGTGATTATAGCTAAGTTTCCAAGGAAGGGTCATCTCTTCTACCTGCAGCTGTAGAACATCATGAGTACAACAGTACCACTGTAAGTGAACAGTGAAGTCTTCTGAGTGTTTAGTCTTGTGCAGGAGCTCAGGGAATTTTGCTTCTGGACATCCTGACAGTAATTTGTAATACTGTGATACTATTAGCATGCCTGGAGAAATGCTGTATGTTATTCTTTGTTTCTTTGTTCACCGTAACTTTCTTTAATTCTTACTAATTTTTTTTTCTTTTGAAATATTCCTCTCTGTGGCATATTTGTGTTTTGGTGGGGTTTGGGTTTGGGTTTTTTGGGGGTTTTTTTAGTTTTGCTCAAACTGTGCTATTTCTGTCTGAATTTTTTTTAGCACTTTTCAAAATTTGAAATTCATTACATCTAATATCCTCTATCCTCTGTGCAGCTTCCCTGCTGGCTCTGCTAACCTGGCTGGTGACACAGCTGTTGCTCCTTTGATGTCCCAAACCTTGTCCTGCTGTGCTTTCAGTGCTTTTGGCTGTTTCCTGCTCATTGTAGACTGAACATAATTTTTCAAGAGTACAGAGAGAAGCTTTTAAGTTTAGGCTTACATGTTGCAGTGGCAGGAACCCTAGAAATACATAGATACCTCACAGATAAGCAGAAACACCATAAAGCTTAGTACTGTTTCACATCAATAAGTGTTGCCCAACCCTTGGCAATACAATCACAATATGTCCCCGGAGTTATTGGTTGTACAAACTGCCTTCTGACAGGCTGCAGGAGGGGATGAGTAAATGCTTGTTTAATGATGTCTGAATGGAGATGTAACTCTTGGCCAAGCAAATCAGCTACTGTCCAGGACTGCACATGAACTGTGATGTAGGGAGGTTTTCTTATGTCATAGGTAAGCAGTGCAAATTCAGTTTAATTGCAGCTATAAGCAGTAGTGTGTAAATATAGGAGGAAAAAAACCTGAAACCTACAGATGGAACAGCATAGCCTGTTTCTGTCAGCTTAATGGGGACAGATTTTTTTTTTTGTTTAGTCTTGACTAGAAAATCTTTGCTATGAAGAAATAAACTTTTCTTGCTTGATTTCTTCATACTGTGTTCAAAGAGATGGGATTATGTGTGTGGGCAGAACTGATTTTTGAAGATGAGTTCTAAAAGAAGTCATCTATTGTAGTCTGTGGTGGTTTGGGTGGATCACCCTTTTTGCTTGCAGCCAAACACAGCCTGCTCTATCACCCCCCTCCCACCCCCTAGCCCCCTTGCCCAGGGAGTAAGGGAGAGAATTGG
>NW_010294912.1:0-14491 GCF_000700745.2 Antrostomus carolinensis
TGATCCCTGCCTGGCTGATTTGCATGTTTTTATAGCTACTAGTAAAGCAGCACTGACCTGACAGTGGAAGCCCAAGCTGGATTCTAGCACAGCTAAGTCACTAACAGGTTCATTATCCAGTTTAAAAATGCAGGGGCAAAGTTTACCCTTAATTATACCTCTGTAAACTCCAATGAGCATAACAGTTTGCAAAGGCATTTAATTTGGAGCCAGCAGAACGGCTGTCACAGGAACTTCATGTCATAGTAACTGTAGAGTCCTTATAACTGAGTACTCCAAGGAAATAACCTTGCATGGTTTTTAGGCTCTTGGCTGAGTCAGCAAGAGTGTCAGGCAAAAAAATCTCAAGGCAAGCTTTGTGAAGCACTCCATCCCACAAAAAGATGTCCCTGCCATGAGCAGGGACATCTTTACCAGAGCAGGTTGCTCAGAGCCCCATCCAGCCTGACCTTGAATATCTCCAGGGATGGGGCCTCCACTTTGTCTCTGGGCAACCTGTTCCAATGATCTACCACCCTCATATTGAAGAACTTTTTCCTAATATCCAACCTAAATCTACCCTTTTCTACTTTAAAACCATTACCCCCTCGTCCTGTTGCTACATGCCCTTGTGAACAGTTCTTCCCCAGCTTTCTTACAGGCACCTTTCAGGTACTGGAAGGCCACTATAAGATCCTCTTGGAGCCTTCTCTTCTCCAGGCTGAACAGCCCCAACTCTCTCAGCCCGTCCTCATAGGGGAGGTGCTCCAGCCCTTTGATAATTTTTGTGGCCTCCTCTGGACACGCTCCAGCGTCCCCAGGGGTCAGTACTGGGTCCAGTCTTGTTCAACATATTCATCAATGACCTGAATGAAGGGACAGAGTGTACCTGCAGCAAGTTTGCTCATGATACAAAACTGGGAGGAGTGACTGATACACTGCAAAGCTGTGCCATTCAGCAAGACCTGGACAGGCTGGGGAGCTGGATGGAAAGGAACCTAATGAAGTTCAATAGGGGCAAGTGTAGAGTCCAGCACCTGGGGGAGGAATGCTGGCACCTGCCAGCCAGGCACCAGTACAGGTTGGGGGCTGACCTGCTGGAAAGCAGCTCTGTGCAGGAGGACCTGGGAGTACTGGTGGACAGCAAGTTAACCATGAGCCAACAATGTGCCCTTGTGGCCAAGAAGGCCAATGATATCCTGGGCGGCATTCAGAAAAGTGTGGCCAGCAGGTCGAGGGAAGTTCTCCTCCACCTCTGCTCTAGTGAGGTCACATCTGGAGTATTGTGTCCAGTTCTGGGCTCTCCAGTTCAAGAGAGACAGAGAACTTCCAGAGAGAGTCCAGCGGAGGGCTGTGAAGATGATGAGGGGACTGGAGCATCTTTCTTATGAGGAAAGGCTGAAAGAGCTGGGTCTGTTTAGCGTGAAGAGAAGACTGAGAGGGGATCTTATCAATGCTTATAAACTGAAGGACAAGTGTCAAGAGGATGAGGCCAGACTCTTTTCAGTGTTGCCCAGTAACAGGACAAGGGGCAATGGGCACACACTGGAACAGGGGAAGTTCCATCTGAAGATGATGAAAAACTTCTTTACTGTGAGGGTGACAGAGCACTGGGATGGGCTGCACAGAGAGGTTGTGGAATCTTCTTCTCTGGAGATGTTCAAAACCCGCCTGGATGCGATCATGTGCAACCTGCTCTGGATATACCTGCTTTGGCAGGGGGGTTGGACTAGATGATCTCCAGAGGTCCCTTCCATTCTGTGATTTGGCAATAACAGTTTGGTCTCTTTTAAAAACATTATGTAAAATCTCCTCACTTAATATATCAGGTGCAAAACTTTCAATGTTGACAGGCTTTGAAACCAGCTCTTCTATTGTCCACAGAATCTATTACTTATTACTGTCCATTCTCAAAAGTTCTTACTGATATAATTTCCACATCTGAGCCCACAGCAATGCAAAAGTCCTTCTTTCTACCTGTTTTTTCCCAGTTCCCAAGCAGATAAAAATAAATTATTGCCCAGATTCTGTGTCCATTGTGTTGTTTGTGCCTCAAACAATATCCTTAGTGTACTACTAGTGTAGTAGTGTAATACTACTACACTTAGTAGTATTACAGCCTCCTCTAATAGCTGTGACATTGTTTTTTTCTGTGCACTGATCTGTATTCCCTTGCCATATGGATAGTACTTTTATTATCTTTATTTGCTGTACAAGTGAGATAGTCTTTACATTCTGCAGGTAGACATAGTTCTTCTGTAGTCAGCCTGATGATATGCTATCCCTTGGAAGACCCCAAAATAATCGAATAGATGATGAAATAAATTAACCTTCATTCTCCCCTCGCAGTACTGTTTGCATTTTGAATAACAATTAACAGGCAAGTAAGGCATTATATGAATGCTCTAGGCACAAGTTGTTACTGCTGTTAATATACCTTCTGAAAGAGACATCAACCCATGGTTAAAGTATGCGTGCTAAGATCCCTTTTGAGCTCAAAGATCAGTGAGTTATATTTGTGTCAGAAAGCTCTTTTGATTTTTTCTTCCTTAGTTTTTGAAAATTCATTCTTTTTGTACAAAAACATGGTTTTCTGAGGTTAAGTATCATCATGGTATTTTTGCTTTCCTACACAAGGGAATCTGTCGAGTGTTTGATAATCTTAACTCAATAAACATAAAAATATAAATGGATCACAAATGTATAATAAAGAGATAACAGTGAATTATTAACTAGTGCGGTTATAGACAGTCAAGTTTTACAGTCACAATGCTCATTTTACTCTGGTTACTGAATTGTATGTGTACAGATATAACTGTAAATCTTTTAAACAATTAAAAAGTACTTAATGAGCACTTTGATATAACATAGTTGCCAGAAGTGAAGCTGACCTCAGTATAACACCTGCCTCAGCTCTTTCTTCTTTCCCCACCACCATTAACAAAAACTGCCTTCAGTTCCCGGGAATGACAGATACAGGCAGAGGAGTGGGAGCAGCCCAGACTTCAGAAAAGCTTCAGTAAAAAAAAAAAAGAAAGAAAAAAAACAAAACCAAAACAAAAAAAACCCAACCCCAACCTGTTAATAAAGGTGAACCTGCCAGGAATGAGCCTTACTTGTCTGTATATCCCTTTGATCAACCTGGGGTAACAGCCCTGAGCAGCTCCTTTCACATGACTTTTAGTTTTAAAGCTGAAGTGTTGCATATCTGAAGAAAGTGAAGCTATTATTTAAATGAATATGTAAATAAATTGTAACATACTTTCATAAATCAAAGAAGTCTAATTCATCACCAGCACCAGGGAATAGAAGTGCTCAGTTTCTTAGAAAAGTTTGGGGAAACCAGATACTTCCAAAGAAGCAGAAGCAAGTAGGTTGGTCTGCTACAGACATTTTTAGAAGTACAGCTGGCAATTAGGTATTTAAAAATAACTTGAATCAGGAAAAATTTCCAGCATAGAAGTGAAAGACAATAAATAATTGTGTCTACAAAAATAACGAGTTTCTTCTAAAACTTGTTTTTTAGTGTTTCATTTTTGTGGTTCTTTTTGCAGGTGTTGCTGCTTTGGATTCCAGCGTTTCTGGGAAGATTGGTTTGCGAGCAGTCATATATTATTTCTGCACTACAGTAATTGCTGTAATACTAGGTACTCTGTGATACTGTAACTTTTAAAATCCTTAGCATAGCTTAATTACAATTAAATAGCACTGTGACATGACAAATTTCCCAAGACAGGATGGGGAGAAGAGACAGGAATCATACCAAACGTCTTCACATACTTGTAGCCAGATACAGGAAGGAGTTAGTCCCACTGTTCACAGTTGGGCTGTATTCATATTCAGTGTGAAGCCACAGGGAATTTTGCCATCCATTTCAGCTCAGGGAAGATTAGGAGCTGTCTGCTTATCTAAACAGTGACCAGCAGTGGGAAAGCTGAATGAACATCAAAGGTTAGCCTGAACTATGGAGTGAATTTCCTCAATAGCAAAATGATAGATTGTTGCTGATTCTCAGATACAAGAATGTATAATGTGTCTCACCTGAAAGAATGACAGAAAATATTGCTCTCCTTGTTATCTCGTTTCCTTCCTAGAAGGTTTTGTCCCCTCTGTCACTGCCAGGCTCTACTCCCACCTCTCTGAAATCTGCATCTCCTCTTGCAGGATGTTCAGGCTGTAGTTGGCTTAAACAAACATCTTCAGCCTGCTTTCTTAAATAAGAAATAAAATTAGACCCTCCTCTGACAGCTGTCATGTAGTGTGTGGCTTATCTTTGTATATTGTTGAGCCTGAGTGAATACTGTGGCTAGATATCACCCACTAAAAAGAAACATTTATTTCAAGAAAAAAATGTACATCATATGTGGCCTACTTGTAAAGCAAAGCAGTATTTAACAATAGAAAAAGAATCACGTATAGACATATAAGGCCAGATTAATTTCTAGAGGTTGCATTACTGAGAGTCATGTATCACTGCAGTTACACCGTTTAGGCTATCTGATCTGTCTGGGAATTTTCTGTGAACACATGGTGAGGAAAATTAATAAAGGCTAACATTAATATGTATCTAACTTTGAAATTATCCCTGCTCTGAGAGAGGAGTTAAACCAGACAATCTCCAAAGGTCCCTGCTATTCTATGGTACTATGATATTACTCATTTCATTGTGCAGAGTTACTCAAATTCAGTTCTGTTTTTATTCACAGCTGTCATTAGAAAACCTTGTTCCTAGCTGGTTGAAGAGTCATCCAAATGCCTCTTTCTCCCTACACTGAGATTTAGTAGTTTCAGTTGCTTTAGGTTTGTTTGGATTTGTGGAGGGGGGAAAAAAAAGTACATTTGGAAAGACCTAGTATTTCATATAATAGTAGAAATGCCTAAAATGAAGCTATTAAAGAAAATGGAAAATTTGTCATTGATTTGAGTATTCACAAGGTCAAAGCTAGTATTTCTTACCCATAATTTTTTATTTCAGTCTGTTTCTGAAGCCCTTCTCTTATGTAACTTTATTGCTAACTAACTTTACCAAAACATCCCGTTGTACTTTGGTGTCACAGGACAACACACTTGTATTTATATCTGAAAGCTAGTAACAAGAAGAGCTGCATAAGGGAAAAGGTAAATAGCAATTCAAAATGTTACCATGCAAAAGTTGCAAAACACTTCAGCTGAAGCCTAGCTGAAGTAATTTACCCTTTTGGTGAGCAGAAGTGATTTAGTACCATACATGCAGAAACAAAGCTAGAGTGCCCAAGTCCAGTGTCAAAGCCACAAGTAGCTCCAGTGTTGGGGGAACCCACACCTTTAAGGACACCACCTGTAGACTTCTCTTTTCTGAACAGCCCTGCATGAGTACCCATGGAAAGCATTTGGTGAGTTTTGCTCATGAAGAATTTAGCTACATGGGATACACTGAGGCAGGATGCACCAATGCCTCTGCTTGCACTGTGAGCTCTTTTTCTGATTCTCCTTCTGCAGGGATTGTCTTAGTTGTGACTATTAAACCTGGAGTGCCTCAAACAGCAAATGAGATCGACAGAGTGGGCAGTACCCCAGAAGTCAGCACTGTTGATGCCATGCTGGATCTGATCAGGTGAGGTTTTCTTTTTTAGTTTCAATACCCTTGTTGCAGAAGTCCAAACAAACACAAATAAAGTTGTGATATATAATACAATAAAAATGCTTTCTAATATTGTTTGGATGAATAAGGAGTGAATAACTTGTATTCCAAGAGGTTAGACATTTTAGAGTATATTCAAAGCAGTTTATTAAAAATAATTCTCTTTTACCATATATTTTGTTAATAAACCAATGACAACAAAAATTCCCTCCTTTGCAGGAATTGATATGCCAGATTTATCTAGTATGACAAAGATATCCAGAAGGGATTGAATTGTTGGTGGGTTGCTGCCTGGCAGTTTTTGTGTCATCCAGTGTAGACAGCCACCTGAAACTGCAGTGTTACGTTTCCCCTACTCAAGGCAGGATACAAAGTAACGTGGTATGAAAAGGTTTCTTAGGGTTGCGCAGTCAACAGGTTTGCTCCATCACCAGTATCTAAGGCAACCTTGTAATGCGGCTTTCTTCATCAGCATCCTGGAAAATGAGAATTACTTAAAGTGGTTAGAAGAAGTAAACCCCTAGAAAAGTCTGCAGAAGACTTGAGCTAGTTTTCAGGGCTATTTTTTTTTCTCCACCTATAATTATTCTCTGCTTTATGTCACTATTCCCACTCACTATTTTCTTTTTGTAGAACTTTTACTTAATCTATCACATAAGAATGCCATTGTGTAATCATGTAAGAACTGCCATATACCTAAAATTGGCTTTCTCAGCATTTTTCATCTCAGGAAATGTGACTGGCATTTGCAGATGCAGCTCCAGGTACACAATTCTTTGACATTTGTAAAGTATACACACACGTATAAACATATATGTATGTATCTATCTTGAAAAAGTCACTGTTCTATTTAATACCAAAGGTCTGCTGTCATCTGGGGCATCTCTGCCCCGGCACAGGTCAAGGTAGACCTCTTTGAGAATAACTCAGTTTCTCAGGTTTGTATGTATGTGAGATAGTTAATGGTCTTCAACCCCACTGCCCCATGTTCAACAATCCACAGCTCTTCCCAGCCTCTGTACCCTCCTGCCTGTGCATGACCAGAGTGGCAGCTCCTTCAATGGCTTATCTCATTCCTCATGGTCACTTGCCCAGGAATCAATTAGGGGAACTGTGCAATCAGCTGCATTATAAAACCTAATGCAATCTGTTACCAGTAACTTCCACATGAACATTTCCACACATATTCACAGGGTTGATGTAGTTCCATGCACAAAAAAGTCTTCCTATAGTAGGAAGCAGTGTGATTTGTAATTCAGAGTAGTTTGGGTTTTTGCTACTGTTTGTAGCTCAACTTCTTGTAAACAAATATAAGACTGCAGATTAGGAGTTCAAGATCTGAAATTCTCTCTTAAAGGAATTGTAGTTATTTTTCCTACTTACTTATATTCATCAGATTTAAGATCCAAATTCAGATAGTCTTGAAAGATTAAGCAAATTCCCAGGCTTGTAAAACTCTTGCCTTTGAAGAAATTTAGCTTTGAAAATTTGAAAAATAAAGGCAGGAGTTGGTGAAAGGTAAGGGAGATAAAGACTTCTGCTTCATTATATACCTTTTTCTGCACTGGACTGGGTATTCAGTAAATACCTAATTAATGCTTTTTTTCTGCGATTGTTTGAATCTGAAATTAGTGGTTGGAAAGGAGGCACATAACTGGATTGCATTGTTTCTGATCTAATACCATAATTTTTCAGTGTACTAAAATGGTTCTTGACCCTGGAATAACACATGGGAATCTTCCATCAGCCAAGATTAATTTCTGGATTAAAAACTACAACAGAGCACACCAAATATCTGATTCTTCCATCACAGTGTTTACAGCAGGTTGTGTTTTTTTCTGCCCATAATTGACAAATCCTATAAAAACTGTGTGTCCTGTATTCCTCATGCAAATGATGGAGATGATGCAGCAGGGAAAAAAAAAAAAAACCCACTGGATTTAGTCAAATACTGAAAATATAAGCCCAAAAATTCAACAGTAGGAATACAGTCAACTGATCGTTGGGAGTCCTGGACCCTTAATTTCTTTGGATTTTATATCTGATGGTGCTAAATACACTACTTTTCTGGATAAAGGAACACAACCTGTTCTTCAAGCAGCAGATTTTATAATTTTGTTTATATAAACAATTTATTCTTAATATGCTATAATGTTGAAATGCTTCTACTTTTTTAACAGGAATATGTTCCCAGAAAACCTTGTGCAGGCCTGTTTTCAACAGGTAAGTAAGTCTGAACATCCCTCTTTGCTGCTGTAGTTTTCATTGCCAGCTACAAACTATTCTTCTTTTATATCCCCAAAAACTATGTCAGGTAAGAATTATTTCTGAAAAGTCCAGGAGTATCTGAATAAATTTTAAAGCACTTTGTTTTCATTTCCGTTATGATAAAACACTGTTATCAGCTATTAAGTCCTTGATAATCCCTTGCAAAAGGACACTGTTAGGAGCTGGGTGCAGAAACCAAGCAGCATATAAAACAAGATTTTTCCTTTTGGGACAGGTAGAGTTAGAAGAACCATGTCAAGAGTATCTGTTTCCTTGTTCTTAAAAACCCTCAGTGTCTGATGAAATCTGCATAACTTAGCCTTCACCCTGATGTGTCTCACATCTAATATCGATTGCCAGACCTGATGATCCATCTTAAGGAAAAGGCAGCAAGTTCGTAGTCTATTTGAGACATCTCTCTGAAAAAGTGAGATTTGCAAGATGGAAGAGGAAACTGCTATCTATAGATCAGATTTACTTCAGATTCAATCATCTTAATCTGTAAATATATCAACTGTTTTTTTGCAACGCTCTCTGCTTCCCTTTTTTGTCTTCCCCAGCAGCTGCCTACCAGTTTACCTGAGGTTTGTATGTGAGATAGTTAACCTTTCCCATGAAATGATGTTAACTCTCCAGCTGTGCACAGCACTGAATGTATTTCTAGTTTATAAAACTTCATGTAGTTTTTCTCATATGTTACTTACTGTCACCTGACACCAAGGGGACAGGTTCTTTCAAGGATCCTTGTCAGAATGATGACAGCACTAAATTGTAGTTACAATTAAAGCTTTATTTTCTTAACAAGATATTATGCTTAACACAGAATTTATAATCTGGATAGCACAGGATTTCTATAAGCAGAATCACTGTAGTACAATTTAATAATAGCACCACTTAGCTTATGGTTTCTAATCATATGGACCCTCTAGGATTAGGTCAAATCTGAATACTTCATTTACTGTATCAAAATAACAATCATAATCTGGACTCAAAAAACATATAAAAGAATATGAGTCACTCAGTCCTCAGAAGAAGCAGATGATGGTGGAGATATCCCTGTCCAGTGGGGAATCCCAGTCTCACTGTCCAGCAGCAGCTCTGGTCCAGGTTCCCCCTTAGGACTTGTAACTGCTTGATTTTATGGACAGTGCTCTGGGTGCTGTTACACTTCCCTGTGCTGTGGCAGGGTTATCGACAACACCTGGCAAGATGGATGCCTGGGACCTTCAAGGCTGGTAAGGAGGGGAGTAGTCAGGCTGGCACCCAGGCATCTTGAGGCTGGTAGGAAAGGGAAGAAGAAATCTGTTTGGTTTGTCTGTTTGGTGCACAGAGTCTTCAGGGCCTGATGATAAGGGAAAAGGGGACTAATAAGTGACCAGCTCAGCCACAGAGAATGACTGTTTGCCTTATATAATGGTGTTACCTATGCTAACCACATTACCAGGGGTCTGATTTTAACAGGTGCATCTGTTCTACAAACCTCTCCTGGTGTGGCTGTCAGCAACTCTCTCCAGAGTGTTTGTCCTGGAAAAAAGTCCACTTGCCATTGTCAGCAGCTGTATCTTATGCCCCAAAAGACTGCACCAGGTCAACAGGGCACCTGAGAGCCTGGGGAGCAGAATTTGTGGCCTGTTATCTGTGGATCACTTGTTTGATCTACAGCATCTGAAGTACTGAACCGTGATGGCTCACATGAATTGGGAAATGATGTATTTGTCTATGTTTGCTACCTTCAAGTCAGATTGGTTCATTTTTCCATTATTTTTACTAGACAAAGGTTATGCCTTTGTCCATTCTTCAGTTTCCACATGTTTCTAAATAAGCTTTTCTATTTTTTTAAAAACTTTTCCAGTATAAAACCAAGCGTGAAAAGGTTGAAGCTACAACTGGCATGGATAAAAATAGCTCCACATTTACAGAAGAACCAGTTACAACTGCTGCAACAGCGGAGGCATCAGAGGTGTGACCTTTATTGTTGTATTCCTTCATAATATATGAAGTGGGGAGGAAGACCATAGAATAAATGTGGTTTAGCTGATGTCATTAGTTATTGAGAAAAGGAAGGAAATGGTACATAGATAGATTTTAGCAAGGTCTCAAAGTAAATGCTAGATGTGATTGTGATGATCTTCAAGTAGGTTTAAGAACACCAGAGGACTCCACTGGTAATTTAAGCAGTCCAAAGATAATAGATGATATGAGAAAATAATCCATTCATATGCTCCATTAGATGGGTATGCTAATGAATTGTCAATTTGCTGAAGAATTAAAAAAAACAGTCACTGTGGAAAGGCTGGATGTATAACAGCACGAGAATCTGAGCAGCAATGAGATAACTGTAAGCACTGGAGGAAGAAAGGAATGGAAAATTGTAATAATTTTTTTTAATAGAAAGCAAAACAGTGGAAGGCATTTGTTAATTAATAGTTTGTTACTCTGCAAAGTAATGTAAACAGACAAAAGTGAAGAAGAGGTTTAATGAGCCTCTGATTAGAGGTGTGGAAAGCTTATGGATGTTGATGGTTTATAAAGCCTGGAATTACACTGGAGGAGAGGGAGAAAGCAATTCAGTAGACTGTGAACACAGAACTATGAATAATACCAAATCAATATGCATTTTATTATACTCCTTTGAAATTTCATCTCATACTAATGAGAGCATGGGAACATGAGCTCTATGAAAAGACATTAATTAAGTCCTGAAGCACAGGGTAGTGAAGAATTGCACCCTTTCCTTCCTGTATTCATACTACACAAACAGAGGAATGTGTGAATACCTACCTATTTAGTAGGATTTTATGTTATGTGCATCCAATTCTGCTATAAATTTTGCAATTTCACTGATTTCAGCTGAACAATAGATTTAAAACTTGGGACAAAATTGGATACCATTGTCTCAGCTTTTATGCAGTGGACTGTTTATCTTAAATGCAGACACAAGCCCTTGAGTTGCTCAGAAATAACCACAAGGATCCTACATCAGCTTGTGTTTTGTTCTCCACAGCAGGGAGTAAGTCTTGAGTATATTGAAGGCACGACTGTGGATACCTAGACCTTGCCATACTTTGTGTCAGAAGTCTATAGAAAAGGCAATATAGATTAAGGGGTGCTTTATCCCCTGCTAGGGTTTGGTCAGATCCTTGCAAAGCTTTAAAATACAAAGCTTTCAAAGACAATTTAGTTCTACCTTCATTCCTGAACTTGCCCACTTAGCAGTGACTAGGGAAGAGCTCTGTGTCTTTTCAAAGAAAGATCTAGATGTGTTTTAATTTTAGAACTCTTCAAAGTAAATTGAGTGTTTTCAGATAATAACTTTTTTCTTTTGAATCTAATCCCTAGAACAAAACCCAAGAATACAAACTTGTGGGCGTGTATTCCGATGGCATCAATGTGCTGGGGTTGATCGTCTTTTGTCTTGTTTTTGGAATGGTTATTGGGAAAATGGGAGAGAAAGGACAAGTACTGGTGGATTTTTTCAATGCACTGAATGAAGCTACAATGAGAATAGTTCAGATAATTATGTGGTAAGTCCAAGGACATAGTGGCATTTTCTAGCTTCTTAAAGTGGATTTTGTCACTGAAGATGTAGGAGCAGACTCATACTTCATGTTTGCTTTTGTATAGTGCTATATACAAGTTTATACAGCAAACAGGTTTAAAAAAAACAGACTGGTAAACAGTTTCCTTTTTCCAGAATTTGATCCTTTAGAGGAAGTTGGAGACAAGCCTTCCACTTACTATATACTAAAGAAACAGTACTATTGGTGCACAAGAAACCTGAGTTTTTCAGGACATTCTTGCTAGAGGTTTGTATTAAACTAATACAACTGCACTAGTGATTTGAGGACTGTAGAAATGTCACCACTCACATGCCCTTCTCAGTCTTGAACACTATTGCCTGATAGCCATTATGTTCACAGGATGGTGTCCTTGGAGCTAAGTTCCTTTAGAAATATCAATTAATATACAAGCCACAACACAGAACAAAATCCAGAATCATATGCAAAATACAACTTAACATAATTTACCATCTGTTAATAGGTTTTGTGAGACAACATTCTTACAGTATTCTCTCATAATATTCTCAGGTAGGAAAATCAATTTTTAAATGTAGCAAATTTTCTGATAGTTTTTAAACTAAAGGAGGGTAGATTTAGATTAGGTATTAGGAAGAAATTCTTCACTGTGAGGGTGATGAGACACTGGAACATGTTGCCCAGAGAAGTTGTGGATGCCCCCTCCCTGGAAGTGTTGAAGGCCAGGCTGGATGAGGCTTTGAGCAACCTGGTCTAGTGGAAGGTGTCCCTGCTGATGGCAGGGGGGTTGGAACTAGATGATCTTTAAGGTCCCTTCCAACCCAAACCATTCTGTGATTCTGTGGTTGGACTTCACAACTATTCACAGAGCTTTTGTATGTGCAGATCACAGTTACAGAACTAGGACTATAAGCACACACAATCCTTTGCAGAATATGGTCCTACATGTGGAGTGCCTTGTGCCATTTTCTACAATGCTTTGCTCATATCCACATGTTTCACACAACAGTAGCTTACCAGATCTGGCCCTTCCATGGAATTTTCTTCCACTGCTGCACACTGAGATGCCTGTAAAACCGTAAACCTGTCCAGGGTTTAGATGCACACTTCTTGCTGCCTTTAAAGAAAGGTAAATTGGTTTCTGGAACTTGTTTTGTGCTAGGCAGCTGGTTCAGTCCACAGCTGAGTTACAGCCCCATGAAATAGGCTGCCGCACTCTGCAGCAAATAACCTCTCATGAGACCCAAGAGTTAACACGTGCCACAAGTACAGAATCCTACATGTAAGCTGACTATCCATTGTCTTGCATGTGCCTGAAGTTGTGGCTACAAGCTCCCTGTGTTTCTACAGATGTGAGAGCTGTTGCCTTGAATAAGGTAAAGTTTGGTGCTGGCAGCATGGGGAATTAGTTATGCTTTCACCAAGTTCAGGTCTCAGAAGGAATTGGGACCTCCTGTTTTGCACAGGGAAAAGGTACTATTTTATTTGTGGGACAGCACACACACATTTTATAAATTTATAATTTATATTTTTAAATGGATAAATTTAATATATTCACAAATTTATAAATTAATTTATACTACTCATAGCTCTGAAGTGGCAGCTTGTCTCTGTGACATCCTGCTCTCTGGTACCAAAAGGAATGCAGTGGCGCTGGTGCTAGCATACATCCTGATTTTTGCCTTGAGTTTTCTGAAGGCAGTAGCCCGTGCAAGCTACTCATGTCTGTAAGACGGGGCCTTGTGTAAGTTTACTGGCAGATGGGAACCCCTCCGTCAAGCAACACACTGATGACTGTACTGTCCCGACATACTAAAATCACTCTTGTTGTGTGCAGGTGACCCAGATATAGGGCCCAGTGCTGCAGGGCAGCTGCTGTAAGCAAAGGAGACCTTTTCCATCTGTGTGTGATTGCAGCATGCACAGATACTGGTCTCAGCCCTGCAAACTTCCACCTCCAAGTAAGCTTATGGCTGTGCATAAATGTTTGCTGCAGTAGGACAAAGCCCACACCCCTTCCCAACTTCCATGTATTCTGTAACACCAGGTCATACAGTACTTGTTAGACTATGCATAGGGTTACATTTACTCTGATTTTTTAATCTTTTTTCATTACCTCTATTATAGTCTTACTGCAAGTGAATAAAGTCAGTTCTGTAATGGAATATATATTAAAAAAACTTCCCTATATTGTAAAAAGTTATACTGTGCAAGAAATTATTCCCTAGTGAGCACGCAGTATTTCTGAGAATGCATTTTTAATTGCTTTGTTTTTGCTTTCTAGGTATATGCCAATTGGTATTGTGTTTTTAATTGCTGGGAAGATAATAGAAGTTGAGGACTGGGAAATCTTTCGTAAACTGGGTCTTTATATGGCTACAGTACTAAGTGGGTATGTCATTTATTAAAGATCAAATTACATGTGTGCAGTTCTTAAAGCTCAGTTGGTTACAACTCAGTTATCCACAACACTTAGCCTCTTCTAGGTCAGAAACAAAACTTCTTGTCAGTGAAAATTATGTGAGGATGTGTGAGGACATTTTGAATGCACATTTTGCTGAATGCATGTTTTGTTTTAAAAAGGCACTGCCTTCTAACAGAAAAAAAGCAAAGGCTCTTCTTGTATACCTTGTTTCATCTTCTCAGCTTGGTGCCAAAATAGATAATATAATTGTATTTTTGAGAGTAGTAACGCTTTGGTTAGATACTAGAAGAAGTTGGAAAACAGTGAAGTTGTGAATTACAGCATATTGGGGTATGGTGGGTTGACCCTGGCTGGATGCCAGATGCTCACCAAAGCCCACTCTATCGTTCCCCCTCCTCAACTGGGCAGAGGGGAGAAAAATATAATGAAAGGCTCGTGGGTGGAGATAAGGACAGAGAGAGATCACTCAGCAGTTACTGGCACGGGCAAAACAGACTCACTTGGGGGAAAAACAAATTTAGTTTATTACCAATCAGACAAGAAGATAATGAGAAATAAAATCAAATCTTAAAACACCTCCCCCACCCCTCCCTGCTTCCCTTCTCTCCCGATTTCCACCTCTTCCCCCTCCTGCACAGGGGGACAGAGGACGGGGGTTGAGGT